>NW_027137846.1:0-139677 GCF_000149305.1 Rhizopus delemar RA 99-880
TGAGGTCGCCAGACGAGCATTGAAGTCGCCACAAATAACAGTATTGGGTAAGGAAGGAATGGAGGAGAGTACACTAACAAAGTCAGAGGTAGAAAGAGGAGGAGGGACATACAAACAATGAATGCGATACGGTCCGACCTTCAACGAAGGGGTATACCGATTCGGTGAAGGAAGTTGAGAAACAGGAAAGGGACAAGAAGGAGAGACCAGAGCAGTAACACCCATCGAACCACGGTTGGCCGAAGGTACAGGAGCACCATACACATGATACTGCATCCAGTCTGTAGGAAGGAGCGAAGGGGAAAGAAGCCAAGTCTCGGTAATGAAAAGGAGAGTAGAGGAGAGACAATGAGACAAGACCTCATGGACGGTCGTGGTCCGAAGACCATTCGCGTTCCAAAGGCTTATAGAAAGGTGTTGGACCTCACTCATAATGAGTATGATCCAGCACTAGCGGCATCAGAGACCAAAGCATCTGACATGACCGTGTCACCACGGAATGCAGCGCCCGGATCCCGACCACGAGAAGCAAAAGAAGAAGGGGGAAGCTCAGAAAGAATTTGACTCAAAGAGCCATCATCGATCCAGCCATGGGAAAAGAAGTACTTACCAATGGGAGCGACCAAGTGGGGACGACCAGCACCAAGACGAGAGAGAGCACGGCAGCAGCGAGAGTAGTGAAGCTCAGCACACTTATCCGCCTTTGCAGACATGGACAGGTGCTGAAGCTCAGGGTCAGCCAAGTTGACAGGATCCAGAGGATCGAAACCGTCAACCAGCGGAATCTTGGCAGTAGCGAGCAAAGAGATCACCTCTGGCACATACTGTACATGGACCAAGAGACCAATAGCCTTGGGACCAGGGAAGCAGACATCGAGGACACGAGACAAGTCAAGACCAAGCAAGCGAAGATTCCTGCGAATCTCAGAGCGAGTTAACTTACGATTGCGGTTGAGGTACAAGTATGGAAACCGCGAGGAGCTTCAGGGTCAATAGGTTGAAAAGCGCGACTAGCAGCTAATTTGCGCTTTTTGTTAGGAGAACGAGCAGCAGGACGAGCAGCAACAGCAGAGTAAGTAGCTGGGGCAGCAGATGAGGCATCTTGTGCAGCCAAGGGAGTTGTTTTGCACCGGGAACAGAAACAGAGACAGCAGAGGAGAGAACAGCAGGAGAAGAGGAAGCCAATTGCGCTTCTAAAGTCGCAATTTTGGATTTTAATGACGCATTTTCATTGCGCAGAGCAGTAAGTTCAGCAATGACACTAGCATGTGTCGAAACTTCTTGTTGCAGAGTGTTAACAGTGTTTAACAAATATTGTAAGGTGTCTTGAATGTTTGAAACATTAGAGATGTTGACATTTGCAACGCCATCTGTTGAGATGGGCGAAATGTTATGACCGGGATTAGCTGACATGGGTAATGTCGAAGATGTTGAAAATTGCAAAAAAAGGAGTTACGAACTTGAAAAAAATATATGTTGTAAAGAAAAAATTAGCGAATTTTTTGGTGTTAAAACGGTTGATGGATGTATCGTATTGGGTGAGATATTTGAGTTCAAATTTGATTACGCGTTCTATACCTTATGTAACGGTCGGAAGAGCGAAAGAAAGGTGGGGATGTAGCTCAAATGGTAGAGCGCTCGCTTAGCATGCGAGAGGCACTGGGATCGACGCCCAGCTTCTCCAACACGCATCAAACTGTTAGATGTTGAACATTTTTTGTTTAATTGTGACCGTGTGAGTGTCATATGTTTTATTCTCTTTTTGGGTTATGTTATAAAGATTCCTTTTTAATACTGTAACACACGAAACACGAAAAAGGAAACCCCTATGGCTATAGGAGAGATGCTATCTCAATAGCAAACGATGCTATTGTGACAATAGAAGTGAATAAAGAGGTCACACGAAGCAAAAGTGAAAGAAGTCAAAATATGAAAAAAGTCGAAAATTGAAAAAAGTTGAAAAATGAAAAAAGTCAAAAAAAAAATAAGAAAAGCTAAAAAGAAAAAAAAGAAAATATTCATATATACAGTGAGCGACAAAACTGTCCCAATGTTTTGTAGTTTTCTCTTTTATGGCCTGTAGCGTTATGGTTATCAGATTAATTTATGGCTTGTTGTATATCATTCGATAGCCAAAGGCTTGTAGAAGTAAGCAACATATAGCAAAGTGCGATTAAAGTGCCGCAAGTGGAGATAGAGGGGATGGAAAACAAGCGGTGCATTGGGACAGTTTTGTCGCATTTTCAAAAAAATATAAAATATGATAAAATATCGACCTACAAGTTGCATAGAGGTAACAAACTGCTTACAAATGCGCATTGTATGTCTTTAAGATGATCTTTACTCACTGCTAAAGTTTTAAACTCCTACTGGTTTATTACTCACCCATTATATCTCAACATGAAACAAGCCTCTCAAGAAACAGTTGTTCAAGCAATTTCTCTACTTAAACAAGGTAAGTCGGTTTGGGAAGTGGAAGGTTCTACTGGTTTAAGCAAGAGTACGGTTGGGAGACTCCGAAAATCCCATTGCTTTGGACTTGGAAAGCCAAAAGGCGGCCGACGCAAGATCTTATCGGCAGCTGATGAACGTTATTGTGTCCGCCAAGTGACGAAAAACCGGATGTCAAGTGCAGCAAAGGTGGCTAAAGAGTTAGAAAAGGACATTGGAAGGAAATTAAGTGCTGTGACAGTGCGCAGAACCCTTCGTAAGGCCGGCCTTGGTGCAATTGAGAAGCCGAAGAAGCCTTTGCTTAGTGCTAAAAACATCCGTAAGAGGCTTTCTTGGTGTATGGCTCACAAGGACTGGACTATAGATGACTGGAAACGCGTTATTTGGTCAGACGAGACGAAAATAAATAGATTCAATTCAGATGGACGCACCTGGGCTTGGATCCGATCAGGGGAAAGCTTGAAATCTCATCATGTGAAGATGACTGTTAAGCATGGTGGAGGCAGTATTATGCTGTGGAGCGCCATTACCTATGCAGGAGTCGGTTGGATGTGCAAGATCAATGGTAATATGGATAAAGAATTGTACAGAGAGATTTTGGAAGATGAATTGGAGCGTACTATCGAGTTTAGCATCGATAAATTAGGATTCGAACGTCATCAGGTGGTTTTTCAACATGACAATGATCCTAAGCATACGTCCAAACTAGTCAAAGAATACCTTAAAGACCAACCCTACAACATCCTGGAGTGGCCTGCACAGTCCCCTGACCTCAATCCAATTGAAAATATGTGGTCATTGTTAAAGAGAAGGCTGAATGATTATGAAACAGCACCAAAAGGCATGAATGAATTATACGAACGAGTAACTAAAGTTTGGTACGACTTAATGAAGCCAGAAGAGTGTCAAAAGGTTATAGAATCAATGTCCAAGCGTATAAAACAATGTATCAAGAACAAAGGACGCTGGACTGACTATTAATATCAAATAAATAAACCATTTTATATTTTTTTGAAAATGCGACAAAACTGTCCCAATGCACCGCTTGTTTTTGATTCCCTCTATCTCCATTTGCGGCACTTTAATCGCACTTTGCTATATGTTGCTTACTTCTACAAGCCTTTGGCTATCGAATGATATACAACAAGCCATAAATTAATCTGATAACCATAACGCTACAGGCCATAAAAGAGAAAATTACAAAACATTGGGACAGTTTTGTCGCTCACTGTATATCCCATCTTTTTGTAAAGAAAATGTGAGTCAGTTTAAATAAATCATATATTTTTACTCAATAATTAACAAACTTTAACAAGAAAGTCCCTGTTTACCTAAACTTTTTACCCTACTTTAACTTTTATCAAGAAACATCGTATTGATCTTACACATAAGATCTGGTGGTCACTACTTATCAAGCATCTGCTTAAATTCCATACAAAACAACAACTTACAAGGCAATCACAACCTTAAATCAAGCTTTACAAGCAAACTTTACCCAATTTAACACTCACAAACTTGCAAGACAACCTATAAAATAACACTATGCTAATAGCAAAGGAATTCAAGGACAACAAAAAAAAGAAGAAAACAAAAGAAAAACCAAAAACAGCATAAAAGTATGAAAATCAAAAAACATATAAATATCAGTATCTTTTTATAAATATTTCAATTATTATTATTACCTTATCCTATTATCTTACCTATTATTTTACATTACCTTACTTTATCACAATAAATATCCTTTGAATCCAAATATCTCTTTATTTTATTTGTATAAATAGGAAGAACCAATAATCCCTTGAAACTTATATTTCATTGTAAATCCCTTTTATTTTATCTTTACTTTACCTTTATTCTTTTTATTCAATTCAAGTCTGATCAACTTAATAAGATCTGGTGGTCACTTACACTCAAACATACATCTATTCAATTTTACTTCTTTGGATATAAATTATATTCAACACCTTCTTCAAAACACGATATATTATATTAACAACTTACCTCAATCCTATCTAAACCCTGAAATATAAAGATTTCACAATACTTCTACTTGTAAATGTCAACCGCAGTATAGACGTAGTATAGACGCAGTATATCCGCAGTGCTTTCAATATCAACATTATATCAATACATACAGTAGGTCACAAAACTGCTGCAAGGACTTGCAAAATTCAGGTTTTACAACTGGTTGTCCATGGGTACTGCACCAAACTATCTCAAACCTTGACTGTTTGTACCTCAATGGAAAGTGCATTTATTCGTCGATTATCGGATATGGGCAATGGTTATTGGTGGAATTTGAGATCACTAAAGGTAGTATTATGAACATCCGACATTTTTTACTTGTTCAGATATGTTTGAAATGACGAATTTTAATACGACCCAACCGGTTGCTATCATAATTTTTCACATTCTTGACATGATTAGAATGTTGCCAGTATATAAAAGCGCTTACAATTCCTTTATTTTAAATTTTATATTTCCTTACTTAAATTATTTCTCTTTTTTACCCTATCGTCAATCGCATGCCTAAACGGCTGTCAGAGGAGAAAATAAACGATCACAAACAGGCATTAACCGCATCCACATCAATGTATGATATTTCCAAGGAGCCTGGATTACATTAATCAACTGTTAGTAGATACTCTAGACGGCTGTTTTCAAGTAGGACAGTAAACACAGGTGGTAGACCTACAGTAGTCTCCAAAGTGACGAAGCGGTTAATCAAAAGAAAAGTCATGGAATGGGTTCTAAAGGCTTCTAAAGAGGTGTACCGGGAGCTGGTTGGATTTGGCTATGATATCTCATACCAGTCAGAAATTAACGTACTGAAATCAATGAAGTTCCATTTTCCGATAGAAAAAAAGAAGCCATTTCAGACAAAAGTGCATACGTAGCATCAGTTAGAACGTGTCAAGGAGCATCAGGATTAGGCAATGAGTGACTGACAGCAAACAGTGTACTTTAATGAGACCAAGCTCAGCGTATAGGGCTTTGATGATGCTGATCGCTATTGGAAACGGCCAAGTGACCTTTTTCAACATCATGACCTGCATTTTGTAATCCAGCATGAAGCTAGCAAATTGATGTCCTGGGGTTGTATAATCTCTGAAGGACCAGGATATGCTTGCTAAATTTACGATGGAAACTTGAACTCGGGTGTTTACCAGCATATTTTGAACACTACGCTTCGTGATACTATGAAGTATTACAATTTCGACTGGTCCAACATTTAGTTTTAGCATGATAATAACACAAAGCACAAGGCATAATCTACAATAGCCTAGTTATGTAGTCACCAAGAGAGCTATGTTAACTATTGGCCAGCTTAGATCCCCGACTTAAATTCAATCGAGCACGTAGGACATCAATTGAAGTTGAAATTCAACTATTACGAATATAGAGCAAAGAACATGGATGTGTTTTGGGAACGAGTTGATGAAATATGAAATGACTTCCATAAAGATCTTTGCCAAGGACATGTAGATAACATTCCGGAAAGAACTCAAGAGATTATTAATAGAAAAGTAGGACCAACTAAATATTAATAAATAAGTTCATTCCGTTCAAATTTTCATTTTTTCAAATTTTCAAATTGCGCATCTCATACTTCATTCAATACTTATCCAATAGGGCATAAACTCTTTCGGATTTTTCAAGACATGTAGAAGATTTACTATGTGGGAACAGAGGCAGTTTGTGCCATTGTAACAGGATGTGCGCTACAAAAACCAAGAAAAATGGATTCCTTGCAGCAGTTTTGTGACCTACTGTAACAAACGTCACCTCCGCAGCAAATGTAAAATAGTATAAATATACATTATCTTTATTAAATAAGAGACAATCTTTAACTACTTAATAATTTATCTGTACCTTTGTTAATTACTATAAAAGGACTATTCGTGATCAAACACGACAATTGGTAGCATCTGTTGTAAACAAGCAAGCTTTACAACATAGAAGAAAGTTATATGTCAAATCCAAAAAGGAACTTATCTCAAGAGCAGAAAATATTTGAAATTGAAGAAAGAGTACATAAATTATTAACACCAGATCTCAGAAGTAAATACACTTTATATCGTAAAATACCGACATATCCAAAAGAACAGAGACAAGAGTTCGGAACCAAAACAGCAGAATATTTTGACACATTTGTCATGTTTTGACATGTCAATAAGATAACAGTCTTATCATTCTAAGCTAAATCTTTACAAATGAGTTTGAATAAGAATAGATCCTGATAATTACCAACTGCCCTGAACAGCCAAGTTTCACTTTCATCTCAACAGTTGATTATTTACATCAGTTTATAAAATTTTTCTTATACATGTCAAATCATATCGGTCGTAACTATCTCTTGTCATTTAATCTCAGGTCTTGCTCAACTAATATAAATAGCCTTGGAATCTTTCTTTAATAAAAGTAATTCGACTTGAGAACTATTGTTCGGTCTCGTTAATTCTTCTTTGTCTATTTTAAATACTTAAAACACTTCATTTTTTTTAACGAATTCTGAACTATTCATTACAAGCAAATATGGTTAAAGAAGATCAAACGGCTAAATTGTCTTCCAACGATGACAATAATTTGGTTACAAAACAAATAGAAGATGCTAAAGCTAGTGAAGACATTGAAATGACTAATGGGCAAGACGCACTTCCTACTTCTCTTTCAAGTATTCAATTTGAAGAACCTTCTGTAGATGCTGTCATGGGTTTAAGGGTAACCTTGGAGGATCTTAGGCAACAAATAGCTCGTGCTGTTGTGGCTGGTGCTACTCAAGAAGATCTACTAAAGTTACAGGAGCGAGCGGTCAACATACAAAACTGCATCAAATTTCTTGATGAAGCTCAAGCGTTTTGTATTCCCCCTCTTCCATCTGTCAACGATGCTGCCCTTAGTTCTGGTCCTACAAGTAGAAAATCCCATCCTCGCTTGGACCACCTTATACCATCGGACCTCCCAGTATGGCAGTGGCTTGGTAACGTTTGGAAAAAGGATTCAGAGATCCATGATTCAGTAGAAGACTTGCTAGACACGTTTTCATTAATCGTTGAATCTAATGGTTTGTCTGTTGATGCTAGTTGGTCACGCCTAGTTCCCATCAAAATGAACAGGGATCAACGTTCGTGGTTCAATGAGGTATTGAAAGGTCGTAGCTTAACATGGTCTGAGGTCCGTAAAATAATAATCAAGACTTATGCGGCACAAGACGTAGCCCAGGAACTGGAGCATATGGATCAGCTCCTATCACTCAAAATGGTGTCAACGGAGTCTATTGAAGCATTTACAGATCGGTTCCAAAGAATCCGCAGAGCTGCCAAGTGGGATGATGACATCAAGACCGCATCCATCTACAAACGCGCCTTGCCAAACTTTTTACGTCAGGAGGTCTCTCGCTCCTTGTTAAACCTTGGAAGAGACCAGCAAGACTCCGTGACAAAAGTTGCGGCAAAAGCTAGGATGGTCTTGTCATCCAACTTGTGCTCTGAGGTTGGTAATCCAAGTCGTCAAGAATCTATACATCCTAAGGCTCCTTCCTCGTCTCTCCTAACAAGTGGAACAGAGGCATCAAAATACAACCCAAAAAACTTCAACTCGCCTAGCACCTTATTGGGCACTGTTAAGAAGCATTCTCCCGTTGGAAATATGAAAAATAAATTCCGCTGCGCAATCCATGGTCTTACAAATCATCCAACCGAAAAGTGCAACAAGTATAAGGATCTGCTGAACAAAAACACCACTGCGATGAATTCTTCATATGGTACTTCCAGTCCATCCTTGTCTTTTGTTTCAGCTGCAAAGAATTGCTTTCGTTGTTTTGAAAATGTTCCATGGTCAAAAGAACATGCTGCTCGCTGTCCTCGTGACAAGCCCTATCAAGGCCCAAGTAAGGCTATACGTTCTGCCCGTCTGGACATTACAAGACCCAATGGTAACAAACCCAACCTCACCATCACTCCTCAAGCTAGGCCACAACAGGCATCTTCTAAGGTGTCTAGTGGTGATAGCAACTTGATGGACGTAGATGACGAGGGTTATCCAGTCAACTATGATTGTAAGAAATTAACAAAACAGAATGAAGTATTTAAAAGTACTAACCATTCTTTAATTGTACCTATCACTATAGAGAATGTGAACACTATGGCTCTGGTTGATAGTGGTTCTTCTTTTAGCTCGATAGACATCAATTTTGTTAATAAATATAATATTGCAGTTGATAGAAATGTATCTGGTTCCGTTATACTCGCTACAAGTGATAATGTTAGTAAACGTTTCGGTACAACCAAATTTCCATTAAGTGTTATTTACGGTGATAATGATAAAAATCTTATTCATACATCCCATTCTTTTGAAGTCCTTCCTCTTTCCTTGGATACTGAAGTTGTAATAGGATTAGATCTAATGCACAAGTTGAACATTCTTGTTACCAACTTAGCCATCAGACATCCTAATCTTGCACCAGTTATTGACAAAGAGATTACGGATGACACACCTGAACCTAACAAAGCTCCTTTCGGTACACCTGAGCAACAAGCTCATTTCCATAATGCTGTTAAACCATTTGTTGATCAAAATGCCTTAATACCAAAGAATTCATTCTGTACTGTACCCGAGTCAATTATACGTTTAGATACTGTTAAAGGAAAGACCGCTTACCGTGCACCATATCGTACTCCTTTTAAATTACTACCAATCATGCGTGAATGTATTGACACTTGGTTAAAGGATGAGGTTATTGAACGTGCATCACCTAATTCGGATTGGAATTCTCCTTTAACATTGGCACCTAAGAAAGACTTGCTTGGTAATCTCACAGGACATCGACCCTGTCTCGATCCTCGCTTGTTAAATTCTATTCTCGTGTCAAACGATAGACATCCTATTCCAAAGATTGAAGAGATTTTCGATCGATTACAAGGATCAACTATCTTTACCACTCTTGATCTTCGACAAGCATTTCATCGATTCCAAATCTACGAACCTGATCGTGTTAAGACCACATTCACTTTTGAAGGTCAACAATACCAATTTAGAGGTTGTCCATTTGGATTGAAACATATTGCTTCCCGTTATCAGCGAGTGATTAATATAGTGTTACGTGATTTACCTTATGCACAGGCTTTTGTTGATGATATCATCATGTTTTCCAAGTCTTATGAGGAACACATCACACATGTGCAAAACATAATTCAGAGATTAACTAAAGTGAACTTGATCCTTAACCCAGACAAATGTCATTTTGCGCAGTCTACTGTTTACTTGCTTGGTTTCTGTGTTGATGCCAAAGGGTCTCGACTCGATCCTCGTAAAGTTACAAACGCTTTGACTTGGCCTAGACCTTCATCTGGAAAAGAGATTCAACGCTTTTTAGGACTGGTAAATTATTTTAGAAAATACTTGCCAAATATTTCTGAAGTCACTGCGCCTTTGGACAAATTACGTTTCGAAGGTAAACTTGATAAACTTTGGACATCTGAACAAGAAAGTGCTTTTGAAAAGATCAAGGCATTATTGTCTTCTGCGCCACTTCTTCATCATCCAGATTTAGAACAACCTTTTTACGTTGCTACTGATGCTAGTAACTATTCAATTGGTGCTGTTCTTTACCAAGTTATCAAAAATGAGACTCGATATATCGGTTTCATGGCACGCTCACTTTCTACATCTGAAAAGAATTATTCCACCACTAAACGTGAGCTATTAGCAGTGATATTTGCACTAAAGAAGTTTCATCCATTTTTGTGGGGTAATCCATTCACCTTATACACTGATCACAAGGCCTTGACTTATCTCCACACTCAGCCTGTAGCTAATGCTATGATGATCAATTGGCTGGACACTATACTGGATTATAACTTCAAAATCATCCATCGACCTGGTATTCAAAATATTCTGCCAGATGCTTTGTCGCGTCTTTTTGAACCTGAAAAAACGCTGGAGGGGGATAATAAAACCATCAAAACAATTGTCACTTCCCAAATTATCAATTCTAACGGATCAATTCTTACATCCAGAACGATGATGCCTGCTGACTTGATGACCCCAGTACCAGAAGACAGACAAAAGCTACTCATGGATACACATTTAGAAGGACACCGTGGAGCTCAAGCAATCGTAACAGCTTTACATAGTGATGGTATTCACTGGACAAAGCTCAAAGAAGATGCGCTTGAAATAATACGTAGTTGTCCTGATTGCCAAAAATTCAATATCGCAAAACACGGATACAATCCCTTGACCTCAATCTATGCTGATGCACCTTGGGATCACATCTGTATCGACACAGCCGGACCCTTCCCTACTTCAGTACAAGGTAATCAATACATCCTTCTGGTAGTGGACGTCTTTACACGATATTGTGTACTCAAAGCCTTGCCCGATAAATCTTCTCTCACTATTGCACTTGCATTAAGGAGTATCTTATCGCTCTTTGGTCGACCAAAAATTATCCAAAGTGATAATGGTACTGAGTATGTCAATGAAATCGTAAGACTGTATGTTGAATCATCCGGTATTGATCATCGTCTCATATCAGCTTATCATCCCCGAGCTAACGGTATAGTCGAACGATGGGTTGGCAAAGCAAAAAATATTTTGTACAAAAGATTACAAGGCAGAACTGAGGATTGGGACTTGTATGTTGACAGTACCCAAGAAGCCCTCAACAATACGCATACAGCTTTACACGGCACTAGACCTTTCTCATTGATGTTTGCAAGACGTCCCAATGAAAACAAGGATTATAATAACGTGCTGGACAAAACTAAATCGCCTGAAACAATGAAACAGTTAGAAACTAGAATCAACGAGTTTAATGACACTGTCTTACCTGCCATTCGTGAAAAAATAAAAACTTCACAAGCTGCTTCTCGAGACAAGTTCAACCAAACTCACAGAATTCTAACCGATATCCCCACTGGTAGTCAAGTCACGCTCAAGAATGTAAACCGTGTTGCAAAAAGTGATCCCCTCTACGTTGGTAATTACACTGTCAAAAGAAAAACTCAAGGTGGTTCATACGTGTTGGTTGATGCAACTGGAGCACTCTTACCAAGAGATGTACCTCCATCGCAAATAAAGGTTATTTCCCAGGAAGTATCCTTATCCAATACTGATCAATCTGAATCATACGATGTTGAGGCAGTTTTACACCATAAGGGATCACCGGGTAATTACTTATATAAAGTTCGATGGAAAGGTTATGGAGAAGAAGATGACACTTGGGAACCGGCTAGTCATTTCCATGATTACAGACCGATCCAAAAGTATTGGTCACGTATAAGTGAACAAGAGCCAGCGCGCGAGGTTCAACTTGTTCCTAAAAAAGATACAACCAAGAAAAGAAAAAATGTGCATCGCATTGTAACTAACTCTAAAAGAAACAGACGTTAACACATTGACCTTCTTCCACCCAACTTTCATTAACTATACATATATGTTACCAGCAAATAACGCAATTATAAAATATTTACAAGGATAGTAAAAAATGGAATTTTTTCTCATGCCTTAATATTTTTCAATTTGCACGTTTGTACGCAGTCACATTTACAGACAAACATCACTTTAGCAATAAATTCCTGTTTAGGGTTTATTATCGCCTAAATGCTTTGTTCCATTCTTGAACACTATACTTTATATGTTTATATAAAGAGCCACTATACGTTATATGACTTCACCCTACCAAGCACCTATTTATTACAACGAATAGAGCTCATCTTGACATCTCAAACCTCATTTTGACATTCAGTTAAACAAACATCTTTTTACTTGCCACATTAATTCCAGAAAAGATAATTACAACCTGGAAGGGGGCAATGTCATGTTTTGACATGTCAATAAGATAACAGTCTTATCAATCTAAGCTAAATCTTTACAAATGAGTTTGAATAAGAATAGATCCTGATAATTACCAACTGCCCTGAACAGCCAAGTTTCACTTTCATCTCAACAGTTGATTATTTACATCAGTTTATAAAATTTTTCTTATACATGTCAAATCATATCGGTCGTAACTATCTCTTGTCATTTAATCTCAGGTCTTGCTCAACTAATATAAATAGCCTTGGAATCTTTCTTTAATAAAAGTAATTCGACTTGAGAACTATTGTTCGGTCTCGTTAATTCTTCTTTGTCTATTTTAAATACTTAAAACACTTCAACATTAGCAACTCAACTAGCAAACAATTTTACACTTAATAGTAACAAGCAACCAACATTTGAAGAAGATACAATACTTGAAGACGCAGAAATGAGCAATAACTATAACAACAATATCAATATGCAAGACTTGGCCCAATTAATTGCTTGGCAGTAGCAACAGCAATCAATAATAAACCAGAAAAGGAACAGAATAATGTACGAATTCCAATGCCGTCAACCTACAATGGAGAAAGAAATGCTGCAGTCATAAACTTATGGATCCAAGAAGTGGAAAGGTATCTTAATTTTTATGATGTCCCAAAAACTCGATGGATTTCCTATGGTGTAACTCTTCTACGAGATCGTGCACAGAAATGGTGGTAGCAATTATCGCAGAAAAATGAAGAATCAACAACATGGGAAAAATTTAAAGTTGATCTAGAATATTCGTTCAAGCCATCGTATTCGGAACATGCTGCAAGAGATCGACTAGCATCAATAAAACAAAACCGATCAGTAGCTGAATATGTGGATGAATTTCAAGATGTATTATTGGATCTTCCTAGAGTATCTGACGCTGAAGCTTTGGACAGATTTGTACGAGGATTGAAAGATGACGCTAGGATACATGTTTTAACGAAGGAACCACGCTCCCTAGAAGAAGCAACTAGATTCGCTATTGCGTATGATAGTGCCAAACAAACTGGGATATTTGTATCAACAAATCATCACGATCGTATGCCGAATGATCCAATGGATTTATCAGTACTAGTGCAACAACTCTACGCTATGAATATTGCAAACAATAACCATCAACCACGTGAACGTGTTCATATAAGGACTAACCGCAACATCATTTGCCATTGGTGTAAGAAGTCTGGCCATGTTATAGCTGAATGCAGAACTAGACTTCGTGAAATAAAGGAATTTGAACAAAATAGAATGTGACAAAACCGAGGAAATAGTAGACAGCAATTCAACCGTCAACGTGATTATCGTCAATATAACAATAACAAAGTGTACCATGCTGATCTTATCGAATTTGAACCGAGTAATATTGACAATGCAAACAAAGCACGTAGTAATTTTACTTCCATTGGTAGTGTTAATAAAGATTCTCTACTTGAACTTTCCCCTTACTCTTTTGACTTTAATTTGGACCGTGGCTTTCTAATGAATGCAAATTCGACTTCTTCACAATTGCCTACCTATACCATTCATATCAATGGCCAAACTTTTGAAGCATTGATCGATAGTGGTGCTAGTGCAAACTACATTCATCCTAAAGTTTTAGCAGTTGCAGATTCTTATCGTCCAGTGAATAACCAAGCAGTAGAAACAGCCAATGGTGAACAATCGATTATATCTGGTGAAGCTACATGTACCATGGAAGTAAAAGGGGAGGGTAAGATCTTTATTAACACTTTCAAGGCCTTTGTCTTTGAATCCAAATTTGATGTCATACTGGGTACCTCATGGTTAAAACAAGTTAAACCTAAACCAGACTGGTTCGATAGTACATGGACTATTACTTTGACTGATGGTTCAACTATGACGATGGATCCTTGCAAGAAAAATGATAATGACAAGAACAAACAAGAAGATATCAATGTATTAATCTCAGCAAAACAATTGAATCGATTAGCCAAGAAAAACCAGATATCTGAATGTTACTTAGTACATGCTTCATTTGATGGAGTTAAAGTAAATTATCTAAACAATATAAATGAAACTGATATCACTTGGGCTGCAGAATTTAACAAAGAATTCCCTGAAGTCTTTAAAGGTCATATTTCTGGACTTCCACCTATGCGAGATACTCAAGAAATCATTGTCACAAAACCTGATGCTATTCCTGTATCCAGACCACCTTACAAAATGTCGCCTTTGGAATTAAATGAATTACGCAAGCAACTTGATGATCTCTTGGCCAAAGGATTGATTGAACCTTGTGCCTCCGAATGGTCAAACCCTGTTTTATTTGTCCGAAAGCCAAATGGTGATCTTCGCATGTGTTGTGATTATAGAATGTTGAATAAGGTGACATTAAAGCAAAAGATACAATTGCCTAGAATAGATGAATGCTTAGAAAGACTCCACAATGCTAAGCATTTTACTTCATTGGATCTAACTAATGGTTTCCATCAACAACGATTATCTGAAGCGGACTCGGCAAAAACGGCGATAAGTACTAGATATGGACAATTCTGTTGGAAAGTGGTTCCCTTTGGTTTATCAAATAGTGGTCCTGCTTTTCAGAAGATGATGAATACTGTTTTGGCTGAATATATCGATAAATTTGTGATGGTGTACTTGGATGATATCCTAATATTTACCAACGGTGATGAACAACAACATAAGAAGCATGTTCGTATGGTGTTGGAAAAATTGAATGAAGCAAAGCTGATCATCAATAAGAAAAAATGTCTTTTTAATCGTAAAGAACTAACGTTTTTGGGATTCAATATTAGTGCACAAGGAATTAAGCCTGCTCCTCAAAAAGTGGAAGCAATCCAATCTTGGCCTGTGCCTACTAATGTTCAGCAAGTAAGGCAATTTATTGGTCTGGCTCAGCATTATCGAAGGTTTATTCCTGGATTTGCAGGTATTGCTACCCCTTTAACTGATCTAACAAAAGGATCTGGTCTAAAACGTCGTCCGGTTGAATGGTCTGATGAATGTCAGAAGAGCTTTGAGTTGATAAAGAAGAAAATGATGAATGCGCCTGTACTGATGAATCCTGACATGACCAAACCGTTCAGAATTGAATGTGATGCAAGTGACTTCGCTATTGGAGCTGTATTGTTACAAGAAGAATCGAAGGATGTATGGAAACCTCTGGCATTTGAATCAAAAAAGCTGTCACAAGCTGAAAGAAATTATCCTGCACAAGAAAGAGAACTGCTTAGTGTACTATATGCATTGCGTACTTGGCGTTGTTTTATTGAAGGTAATACGTATCAAGTCTTTACAGATCACCTTCCTTTAAAGTATCTACGTTCACAGAGCAAGCCCACTCCAAGACTAGTTAGATGGTTAAGTGAGATAGAACTTTATGATCCAGAGATCTTGTATAAGCCTGGTGTGGAGAATCAAGTGCCAGATTTATTATCAAGGCGTGATGGTCCGGAGTCTAATCCTGCAGAAAAATCGATACAACCTCGTTATCTATATCATATTACTGCTGCATTAAAATCGTTACCTTTGCTGGATCGAGATCCTATACAAGATTGGCCACTACATTACTTATCCTCACAAGATAAATGGCCAGCAAAGATCAAGAACGAACTAACAAAAATGCAAAATCATTTTATTGTTAAAGATGGAGTTGTATACAGAAAAGAAAAGATTCCAAAAATTGAAAAATATGAAGAACTGAAATTTATACCTTTCGCCAAAAGAGCTGATATGGTTGATAACTTCCACAAGGGTTATGGACATTCTGGTAAGACCACTATCTATAATCTCATGAAGTCAAGAGTTTGGTGGCCAAGAATGAAAGAAGATGTTAACACTTGGATTTCAAGATGTCCACAATGCCAATTGGCTGCTTCGCCTGACAAGTTGACACATCATGCTCCTATGAAACTAATGGAAGTACCTTGTGCATTCTCTCGTTGGCATTTAGATTTCATTGGTGAGCTTCCAACAACAAACAATGGCAATCGTTGGTTATTAATGGCTGTGGACTACACTACTAATTGGCCAATTGCAAGGGCTTTAAAGGATGCTACAGGTGAAGAAATTGTGAATTTTATCTATGAAGAGATAGTGCTTCGGTTTGGGTGTCCTGATGAAATTATAACAGATAGAAGTGCCAATTTCATGTCAAAAATTGTCAAACAGTATATAAAGAAGATAAAGAGCAAACATAATTTCACTAGTGCTTTTCACCCTAGGACAAATGGAAAATGTGAAAGATTAAACCAAACATTCAAAAAAATGTTGATCAAATACGTCAAAGGCGAGGTCCATAGTTGGGATGAATATGTTGACACCGCATTATTTGCCTGTAGAATCAGAAAACATACCACAACTGGATTTAGTCCCTTTTTCTTGACTTATGGTGTTGATCCTCATATTCCTGGTGACTTCCATCGTCCATTTATGAGCGAATTTATAGAACAAGACCCAGAACTGATATCACAAGACATATTATCTCGCATGCGTGCTCTCAGAGAAAAACGATTTCTAGCAGAAGAAAGGCTTCGCAAACAAGCTCAGATTGATAAAGCTAGGTGGGATTCTCTACTCAAAGGTTCAACTGTGCAAACTTTCGATATTGGTGACTATGTATTAATGCGACATGAAAACAAGAAAGGCTTAGAATTCCAATGGATGGGTCCCTACAAGGTATTAAACAGAAATTTAGACTTCAATACATACCAGATCCAAGAAATTGCTGGCAAAACATATGCGTCTTGGGTACACACTGATCGACTTCATCCTGTCAAATATGATGGTTCTCCCATTAACAAACCTTGGTATATCCCTCGAATGGTTCGGAATGCGACAGAATCGGGTACAACTTCTACGCAATAATTTTTTTTTTGGTTTCTCTCTTTGGTTTCTGTTGATCGGGTCTATCAACACTTTGGAAAGGGGGTGTTGTCATATATTTTATTCTCCTTTTGGGTTATGTTATAAAGATTCCTTTTTAATACTTCTACTTGTAAATGTCAACCGCAGTATAGACGTAGTATAGACGCAGTATATCCGCAGTGCTTTCAATATCAACATTATATCAATACATAACAAACGTCACCTCCGCAGCAAATGTAAAATAGTATAAATATACATTATCTTTATTAAATAAAAGAGACAATCTTTAACTACTTAATAATTTATCTGTACCTTTGTTAATTACTATAAAAGGACTATTCGTGATCAAACACGACATGAGAATGATCGCTTTTTGGTGTAACACACGAAATACGAAAAAGGAAAACCCTATGGTTATAGGAGATGCTGTAGCACAAATGATGCAATTTTGGATCTGGAGAACAATGATGATCACAAGAACAAATTTTGATGTCCAGCGACATAGATGTCAAACAACACAAACAATAAGCCACGCCTTTTTTATATAAATAAGATGATTATTTTTAACAAGTATTCAAAATATCCAATAAATCCTATAAATTCAAGAAATCAAATCTTTTTACGCTTAAAAAGCAATCTCTTCTTATTGGGTCACAATAACCTTTTCTTTTCTTTTTATTTTTACTTATTCTTTCTGATCTGATACCTACAGTGACCCACAAAATTGTCCCAATGTTTCGTGATTTTCTCTTCTAGAGCTTGTAGAATCATAGTTATTAAGCTAATGTACACCTTGTTGTACATCATTCAATAGCCAAAGTCATGCAGAAGCAAAAGACGTGAAGCAAGTTCAGATTAAAACAGCGCTTACGGAGACAGAAGGATTAAAAAACAAGCGGTGCATTGGGACAATTTTGTGGCACTTTTGAAAAAAAACGAAAAGCGATGAAATATCGACCCACAAGTTGTACAGATGTACCAAACTGCTTACAAGTGCACATCGTATGACTCTAAGTTGATCTTTACTCATTGCTGAAGTTTTAAACTCCTACTGGTTTATTACTCGCCCATTATATCACAACATGAAGCAAGTCTCTCAAGATACAGTTGTTCGAGCAATTTTGTTACTTAAACAAGGTAAGTCGGTTCGGGAAGTGGAAGGTGCTACTGGCCTAAGTAAGAGTACTGTTGGGAGACTCCGAAAAACCCATTGTGTTGGACTTGAAAAGCGAAAAGCTGGTCGGCCCAAGGTGCTATCTGCGGCTGATGAGCGTTATTGTGTGCGCCAAGTGACCAAAAACCGCATGTCTAGTGCAACAAAGGTGGCTAAGGAGCTAGAAAAAGACACCGGAAGAAAAGTAAGTGCCGAAACCGTGTGCAGAACCCTTCGCAAGGCCGGTCCTGGTGCGATTGAGAAGCCAAAGAAGCCTTTGCTTAGTGCTAAAAACATCCGTAAGAGGCTTTCTTGGTGTATGGCTCACAAGGATTGGACAATAGATGATTGGAAACGTGTTGTTTGGTCGGACGAGACAAAAATCAACAGATTCAACTCGGATGGACGCACCTGGACTTGGTGTGGAATAGGCGTGTTATTTCTCTCGATTAATAAAAGTAATAAAAATAAGTCGAATAATCGATGAGTCTCTTGAGCCTCTTTATTGAGTAAGGACGAGAGAGGGAGCCCATTCAATGCAAACTACGTCTTAGAATATAATTATGTGATTTAGGGTCCGAGGTAGTACGGTATAAATTGTGTGGGCTGTTTATCGTATATAGCACTTTGGGCTATATATGATATACAGTCAAATTATTAGTTTAAGAATCTTTTGAGTGATCTCACACGACATTAAGAAAATTATTAAGGTAAATACGACACTTGGATTCGATCGGGAGAAAGCTTGAAATCCCATCATGTCAAGATGACTGTTAAACACGGTGGAAGCAATATCATGCTGTGGAGTGCCATTACTTACGCTGGGGTTGATTGGATGTGCAAAATTAATGGTAACATGGATAAAGCATTGTACAAAGAGATTTTGGGGCAAGGGCAAAAGATAGGTCCCGGAGATCGTTGGTCCCAATTAAGCTCCGATCTGCATGAAACTCCGAATATACATTTTTGTACCTCGTAGCATCTTTGATGCCAAATTTGGTAAGATTTCAATCAGCTCATCAGATTCTATTGGCCATTGAATTCACCTAGTCTACCGCCTATTGAAGTGAGGGTCGGTAGACTTTTAAAATTAATTTTTTTTCTTTCCTTTAGTGGTTTTTTGCGCTTTTTTTGTTGACCTTGACCTCTGACTTGGGATAGATATTCATCAATGTGATTGGATACTTATGTTGCGTGGTTTTTTGTAGGACGCAATATAAACACCCCTTTGTATTTTTGCATTTTCTCTGTATCTTGGTTATTTTCCTATTTGACCGACTCAAGCTTTAGTGTATCGTTATCACATAGTGGTGGTTGTACTTCTGGCCAATTGAATGCTCCTTATGGGCCCCGTACTCCTTCGGATGGTGACAGAATGAGCGAAGCACGAATTATTACGTCATATGAAACTACATGGGCGTAACTGGTATGAGAGAAAAGTAGAGCATGTTTACTGATGGGATTGCAGTCACCTAAGGAAATCCATCGGTGCGTTCCACAAGGAAAACCGCATTTGCAGCTTCAATAGATGCATGAAGGAGATGGTTCTTAGGTATAAACCTAACAAATGTTAGTTTTACTATCGTTGCCGCACTCCTTCATTCATTGGGCTACATAATAATCGACAAGAATGCATTACGAAAAGGTCTGTATTTATTGATAAAAAATCGTGTCGTATTTTCCTTACTAAATACTCAAATGTCGTGTGAGATCACTCAAGATCTGCAGGTCATATAATTTAAAACTACCTCTATATAACACTACTTGTTATATAGTCATCAGTACTCATAAACAACTTTAGTAATTTACATTGTGCAATTTCGGTTCCTCAATTATTAATTTTATCAAATCAGACGTAGTTTGTATTTAATGAGCTCTCTCTCCTGTCTTCACTCAATAAAGAGGTGCAAGAGTCTCATCGATTATCAGTTTTTCTTTTGCACTTTATTTTCACTCTTAATCGGTTATAAACTACTGACCAATATCACAACTGACCCTCACTTCTGTAGGCGGTAGACTAGGCGAATTCAATGGCCAATAGAATCTGATGCGCTGATTGAAATCTTACCAAATTTGGCATCAAAGATGCTACGGGGTACAAAAATGTATATTCGGAGTTTCATGCAGATCGGAGCTTAATTGGGACCAACGATCTCCGGGACCTATCTTTTGCATTAGCCGATTTTGGAAGACGAATTGGAGCGTACAATTGAGTATGGAACCAATAAGCTAGGGCTAGAAAGACATCAGGTGATCTTCCAGCATGACAATGATCCCAAACATACGTCTAAATTACTAAAAGAATACCTTAAAGAGCAATCCTACAACATCCTGGAGTGGCATGCACAGTCCCCTGACTTGAATCCAATTGAAAATATGTGGTCATTGTTAAAGAGAAGGCTGAATGATTATGAAACAGCACCAAAAGGCATGAATGAATTATACGAACGAGTAACTAAAGTTTGGTATGACTTAATGAAGCCGGAAGAGTGTCAAAAGGTTATAGAAACAATGCCTAAGCGTATAAAACAATGTACAGTAGGTCAAAAAACTGCTGCAAGGAATTGCAAAATTCAGGTTTTACAGCTGGTTGTCCATGGGTACTGCACCAAACTATCTCAAACTTTGACTGTTAGTGCCACAATAGGAAGGGAATTTATTCGTTAATTTTCGGATGTGGGCAATGGTTATTGGTGGAATTTGATACTGCTAAAGGCAGTATTTTAAACATCCGGTATTTTTTACTTGTTTACATATGTTTGAAATAATGAATTTTAATATGAACCAACCGGTTGCCATCACAATTTTTCTCTCTTTTGACGTGATTAGAATGCTATCTGTATTTAAGAGTGCTTACAATTCCTTTATTTTAAATTTTATATTCCCTTGTTTAAATTATTTCTCTTTTTTACCCTCTCGTCAATCGTATGCATAAATGACTGTCAAAGGAGAAAGTAAACGATCTCAAACAGACATTAACCGAATCCACATCAAAATATGATATTGCTAAGGAGGCTGGATTACATGAATCAACTGTTAGTAGATACTTTATAACGTTGTTTTCAAGTAGGACAGTGAGCACAGGTGGTGGACCTACAGTAGTCTCCAAAGTGACGAAGCGGTTAATCAAAAGAAAAGTCATGGAATGGGTTCTAAAGACTTCCAAAGAGGTATACCGGGAGCCAGTTGGATTTGGCTACGATATCTCATACCAGTCAGAAATTAACGTACTGAAATCAATGGAGTTCCATTTTCTGATAGAAAAAAAGAAGCCATTTCAGACAAAAGTGCATACGTAGTATCAGCTAAAATGGAACAAGGAGCATCAGGATTGGGCAATGGTTGACTGACAACAAATCGTTTATTTTAATGAAACCAAGATCAACGTATAGGGCTTTGATGGTGATAATCACTATCGGAAAAGGCCAAGTGACCTTCTTCAACATCATGACCTGGATTTTGCAATCAACCATGGAGCTAGTAAAATGATGCCCTGGGGTTGTATAA
Organism: Rhizopus delemar RA 99-880; assembly: GCF_000149305.1. Classification (NCBI taxonomy): domain Eukaryota; kingdom Fungi; phylum Mucoromycota; class Mucoromycetes; order Mucorales; family Rhizopodaceae; genus Rhizopus; species Rhizopus delemar. The sequence continues at coordinate 21,797 of NW_027137846.1, forward strand.
CCTCTGAAGGACCAGGATATGCTTGCTAAATTCACGATGGAAAGTTGTACTCGGGTGTTTACTAGCATATTTTGAACACTACGCTTCGTGATAGTATGAAGTACTACAATTTCGACTGGTCCAACATTTAGTTTTAGCATGACAATGACCCAAAACACAAGGCATAATCTACAATAGCCTAGTTCTGTAGTAACCAAGAGAGCTACATTAACGATTGGCCAGCTCAGAGCCCGGACTTAAATTCAATCGAGCACGTATGGCATCAATTGAAGTTGAATCTCAAATATTACGAACGTAGAGCAAAGAACACGAATGTGCTTTGGGAACAAGTTGATAAAATATGAATTGATTTCGATAAATATCTTTTCGGAAGTCATGTAGATAACATTTCGAAAAGAACTCAAGAGATTATTAATAGAAAAGGAGGTTCAACTAAATATTAATAAATAAGTTCATTCCGTTCAAATTTTCATTTTTTCAAATTTTCAAATTGCGCATCTCATACTTCATTCAATACTTATCCAATAGGGCTTAAACTCTTTCGGATTTTTCAAGACATGTAGAAGATTTACTATGTGGGAACAGAGGCAGTTTGTGCCATTGTAACAGGATGTGCGCTACAAAAACCAAGAAAAATGGATTCCTTGCAGCAGTTTTTTGACCTACTGTATCAAGAGCAAAGGACATTGGACTGACTATTAATATCAGATAAATAAACCATTTTGTTTCTTTTCAAAAGTGCCACAAAATTGTCCCAATGCACCGCTTGTTTTTTAATCCTTCTGTCTCCGTAAGCGCTGTTTTAATCTGAACTTGCTTCACGTCTTTTGCTTCTGCATGACTTTGGCTATTGAATGATGTACAACAAGGTGTACATTAGCTTAATAACTATGATTCTACAAGCTCTAGAAGAGAAAATCACGAAACATTGGGACAATTTTGTGGGTCACTGTAGGTATCAGATCAGAAAGAATAAGTAAAAATAAAAAGAAAAGAAAAGGTTATTGTGACCCAATAAGAAGAGATTGCTTTTTAAGCGTAAAAAGATTTGATTTCTTGAATTTATAGGATTTATTGGATATTTTGAATACTTGTTAAAAATAATCATCTTATTTATATAAAAAAGGCGTGGCTTATTGTTTGTGTTGTTTGACATCTATGTCGCTGGACATCAAAATTTGTTCTTGTGATCATCATTGTTCTCCAGATCCAAAATTGCATCATTTGTGCTACAGCATCTCCTATAACCATAGGGTTTTCCTTTTTCGTATTTCGTGTGTTACACCAAAAAGCGATCATTCTCACACTGTCACAATTGAACAAAAAATGTTCAACATCGAACAGTTTGCTGCGTGTTGGAGAAGCTGGGCGTCGATCCCAGTGCCTCTCGCATGCTAAGCGAGCGCTCTACCATTTGAGCTACATCCCCCCCTTTCTTTCGCTCTTCCGACCGTTACACAAGGTATAGGACGCGTAATCAACTTTGAACTCAAATATCTCACCCAATACGATACATCCATTAACCGTTTTAACGCCAAAAAATTCGCTAATTTTTTCTCTACAACATACATTTTTTTCAAGTTCGTAACTACTTTTTTTGCAATTTTCGACATCTCCCATGTCCCAACATTTCACCCCTACTAATTCGCAGATGTCGACAAATGCCCAAGCGAATGTCGACATGCAAAGCTCAAATAACTTGGAAAACACTATTCAGTATTTATTAAATACTGTACAAACGCTGCAAAACCGTGTTACATCACACGACGACATCTTGGCCGAACTCCATGCATTGCGATCTGAAAACACATCTCTCAAAGCAGAGATTGCGAATCTGAAGGCGCAATTGACTTCTTCTTCTGACAATCTTGTTACTGCACCTGTTTCTACTGTTTCGTCCCTTCCTGCTGCTCTTCCTACTGCTCATGAACAAGTTCCAACTGCTGTGGTTCCCACTTATAGTGCCATTGCCGCTCGTAACGCTTCGAAACCTGCCTCCAAAAAGCGCAAGCTTGCTGCAAGTCGTACTTTTCAGCCTGTTGATCCTTCTGCTCCTCGTGGATTCGAGTACTTGTACTTGAATCGCAACCGAAAACTTACCCGTGCTGAAATCAGACGTAACCTACGTCTGCTTGGTCTTGATCTCTCCCGTGTCCTTGACATCTGCTTCCCTGGTCCCAAGGTCCTTGGTCTGCTTATCCATGTTCTGTACAAAGAAGAGGTGATCTCTCTTCTGTCCACTGCTAAGGTTCCGTTGGTTGACGGTTTTGATCCTTTGGATCCTGTCAACTTGGCGGATCCTGAGCTCCAGCATCTTTCGTTGGCTGACAAGGCTAATGAATGTGCTGAGCTCCAGTTCACTCGCTGCTCCCGTGCTCTCTCTCGTCTTGGTGCTGGCCGTGCTCACCTGGTGGGTCCCATAGGTAAGTACTTTTCTACTAAGGGCTGGATCGATGAAGACTCTTTGAGTCAGATTCTGTCCTCCCTTCCCTCTCCTCTTTCTGCTTCTCGTGGTCGGGATCCAGGCGCTGCTTTCCGTGGTGACACGGTCATGTTAGATGCTTTGGTCTCTGATGCCGCTAGTGCTGGATCGCACTCATTATGAGTGAGGTCCAACACCTTTCTATAAGCCTTTGGAACGCGAATGGTCTTCGGACCACGACCGTCCATGAGGTCTTGTCTCATTGTCTCTCCTCTACTCTCCTTTTCATCACCGAGACTTGGCTTCTTTCCCCTTCACTCCTTCCTACAGACTGGATGCAGTATCATGTGTATGGTGTTCCTGTACCTTCGGCCAACCGTGGTTCGATGGGTGTTACTGCTCTGGTCTCTCCTTCTTGTCCCTTTCCTGTCTCTCAACTTCCTTCACCGAATCGATATACCCTTTCGTTGAAGGTCGGACCGTATCGCATTCATTGTTTGTATGTTCCTCCTCCTCTTTCTACCTCTGATTTTATTAATGTACTTTCTTCCATTCCTTCCTTACCCAATACCTTCATTTGTGGCGACTTCAATGCTCGTCTTGGTGACCTCACTGGTGATGCATTGGTCTCTCCTCGTGGTGCTGCTATGGCTCGCTGGCTTGCTGATCGCTCTCTTACCGTTCTGAACGGCCCACTGGCTCATGGTATTCCTACCTGGGTCGGGTTTCGTGATGATCGAGAGATGAGTAGCATCATTGACATGTTTTTAACAAACGCGTCATTGCTGTCTCCTCGCCTTGACATCGCGTCTGACTTGTCTCTTGGTTCTGATCATCGTCTGCTTACGCTGTCATTTTCATTTGCTCAGTCAAGTGCCTCTGAGTCATCAACTGATACTTCTAATGCTACAGTCCATCCTCGTCGACTATGGAACTTGTCTCGCCTTGGTGAACCTGATCCTTGTCAGCTCTATCAAGATACCTTTCGTTCGTCCTCAGCTCCTCTGCTATCTCAACTGAAGAGGTTGGTTCAACACCCTCCTTCTTCACGTCCGCCTATTGACGACCTCAACGCGTCGCTCAACAACATTATCTACCGCTCTCTTGACTCTTCTGTCGGTGATCGTCCTCCTCGTCCATCCCATTGGAAAAAGTACTGGACGCAACAACTCCAAGATGCTGCTGAATACCGCAACCGGTGCTACCGTAGATGGCGTCGTGCCTTTGGCATTGACAAAGTCTATTGGTGGCATCAACATCAACAAGCAAATGTTTCCTTTCGTCAAGCTGTCATCGATGCCAAACGTCTCTCTTGGCAAACGTTTTGCAAGTCTCTTGAGTCTGATTTTTCCAAGGCAACTGCCAAGGTCAAGCAACTCAAACGTCGTCATCAAACATCCGCTTCATTCACTCATCCTGATGGTCCGGCCACGGCAGTGGAAGTAATGGCTCGTCACTTGGCTTCTGTCTATGATGGTCACTTGCTTCCATCTGTCCGTCCGCCTGCTCCTCCTGATCCGTCCTCTCTTGGTTTGCCCTTTGGTCCTCCTGGTTCGTCTCCTTTGGTTGTCTCCCCTGGTGCTGCTGCTCATACTCCTTCGTCTACTACCCATTCCACACATTCTAATACCTCAATATTCTCGCCTGCAACATTGGCTTTACTTATCGGTCAACTGCCTACGCGCAAAGCTCCTGGTGCTGATCACATCAAGGCCGAGATGCTCAAGCCGATCAGTACTGACCTGTCATTCCTTCTTTCCTGGTTTTTTACACTCTGCTACCAATGGTCTTACGTTCCTTCTCTCTGGCGACACGCTCAAGTATATCCTATCTTCAAGAAAGGTGATTCATCACTTCCCTCAAACTACCGTCCAATTTCATTAACATCCGTCTTCCGCAAGCTACTTGAGCTGTCGCTATCTCCATGGTTATCTTCTGTCTCTCCTCCTCTTGATCTCGCTCAAGGTGGTTTCCGTCCTCGCCGTTCTGCTCTAGATCAAGCTTTGTGCTTACATGAACTAATACAATCGTATTACCGTCGTTCTCATCGGTTTCCTGTGGTGGCATTCCTGGACATCAAGTCGGCCTACGATACCGTCGACCGGCGTGTTATCTGGGATGCCCTCTCTCGTTCTGGTGCGTCAAGTCCATTTCTGTCTCTTTTGGTCCATCTCTTTGATGATGTCTCGGTGTCTGTCTTGGTGTCTGATCACTCGTCCGTTCCTTTTTCTCCTGTCACCGGTGTCTTGCAAGGTTCTGTCCTCAGTCCTCACTTGTACTCGGTGTACATCAACACACTTCCTGCTCTCCTTCGTCAAGTTGCTGCCCCTGCCACCCATCTGGTTCCCTCCTCTGGTTCTGCTGATGCTGGTATGGTCCCAGTCAACTCTCTACTCTTTGCTGACGATGTCGCAGTCATTGGCTCGGCAAAGTCAGTAAAAGAGATGCTCAAGCTCTGTCAAGAACATTCGCTGTCTCTGGGTTATCGGTGGAACCCAACAAAATGTGCGGTGCTCAACCACCCACAATCATCATCCTCATCTTCCTCGTCAACACTTCCGTCTTCGTCTGGTCGCCTCCAGTTGTATGATACTCCTCTGCCTTTGGTGGATGAGTTCGTATATCTTGGAGTGCCCTTCGTCAAGTCTGGTCTCTCCGCTCCCTCCTTGGTTTCTCTTCGGTCTCCTGGTGTCCTTAAGGTCATGGCTATCCTGAACAAGATTGGTGTCAATCGTCAAGGCTTTTCTCTTCTGCTCTGCTCTCGTCTATACGCTACCTTTGCCCGCCCAAAGTTTGAGTATGGCCTAGCCATATCTCGGCTGACGGCAACCGACCTCAAGTCTATAGAAAATTTGCAAGATCGCTGTCTTCGTCTTTTAGTTGGTGGTCATCGTACCTCGTCCACCACTATTATCAAGCACATTACAACATTGCCATCTATGCGTCATCGTATAGATGTGCTTATCACTCGATACTGTCTGCGTGCTCGTTCACTTCCTAGCTCTTGTCTACTGTCTCTCTTGTCAACCACGTTGCCTGTATCTCGTATCAAGGTCCATCTCGAAAAAAATCCGCTCTTCATGGCTCTGCCTTCACCTGCTCCGTCCTCCGATACTCGGCTCAAGACCTTCTTTCGCCAGTATCGTGAGCGTCAAGTCACATCTCTTGTCACCTCCACTACTCAGGTTCTCTTACGCGCATGTCGCCCTGCTCTGGTGGTTGATCCCATCTTATACGTTCCTGCTACTCGTGCAGAACGCTCTCTCTTGGTCCGTTGGCGTCTTGGCTGGCTGCCTGGTAAACCTGAAGACTGTCCTTGTGGGCATGATCGTCGCTCTCGCCGTCACTTCCTTGAGTGTGATCTGATCCCGTCCTTCCTTTGGTCTGACCTTCCTCGCTGTCCTCCTGGGTCTTATCCCATTGACTTTGCTCTCTCTTCGCTGCCCCTTGGTCGCTCAGCTCGCTGTCCTCCTTGGTGGTCTTCTCTGTTACTGATGCTCTGGCATATACAACGTCTCTGCCGTCCTGATAGGTATTATCCTATTGACTCTTCTCCTGGTGCCTTATGGTATTCTCGCTCTTCTGCTCGCTCTGACTGAAACCCTTCTTTGTCTGTCTCCTACTGATCCCCCACGGAAGTAAAGCCATCAAAGTTCCTTACCGTTGGGTTGTGACAGTAGGTCAGCTAAGTTGTGGAAGTAGGCAGCATATCTCACCTTTTTTCTTTATCTTTTTTTTGGAGTTTTTCTGTTTCTCAGGCTCCTTTTTTTGTACTTATTCTTTTTCTTGTACTTGAAGATGCAACAATGATTTATTAATCGCCTGCAATATATCTTCTTTTAAATAAAACAAAATCTTTAACCTGAGCTACATCCCCACCTTTCTTTCGCTCTTCCAACCGTTACACAAGGTATTTATTTTTGCTCACCTTTGACACTGCAAATAATCGTTCCAGTTGGATAAAGCATATCGCAAGATTGAACATTTTTTGGTTAACAGATATTTATGGGTTTTGGAGAAAAGATGTAACTTTCGTTGTATTGGTCATTTTTGAATTTTGAAAAAAGATTTAGGTGCGAAAAAAATAAAGAAATTTAACGATATTTTTGTTTTTTTTACAGATGATCTTTTTTTGGTAAGCCTGTTCCCCTCTACTGTTGAAAGACCGATGTCTTCTTTTTTTTTATTTTTGAGGCAAAATGCGGAAATCAAAAGCAATTTGCGATTATTTTGTTCAGAAGAATACATATTAGGAAGGTGGTTTGTGATTTTTAGCTTAGATCATTACAAACGTGTTACAAAACGTAATAAAATAGTCGTGTTTGGGAAAAAAAATGACCTGGTAAAAAAAGACCGTAAAAAAAAAGACTTGGTAAAAAAAAAAGACTTCGTAAAAAAAAAAAGACTAAGTTAAAAAAAAAGACTAAGTTAAAAAAAAAGACGAAGTGAAAAAAAAAGAGTCTAGCAATAGAAGGTTCATTGTTCAAATGAAAACAATCATCTAACAACAAGTACACTTCATAGAAATGCAAACTACTTTTACATTATAAAAAAAGAATACAGTAGGTCACAAAACTGCTGCAAGGAATCCATTTTTCTTGGTTTTTGTAGCGCACATCCTGTTACAATGGCACAAACTGCCTCTGTTCCCACATAGTAAATCTTCTACATGTCTTGAAAAATCCGAAAGAGTTTATGCCCTATTGGATAAGTATTGAAGGAAGTATGAGGCGCGCAATTTGAAAATTTGAAAAAATGAAAATTTGAACGGAATGAACTTATTTATTAATATTTAGTTGGTCCTACTTTTCTATTAATAATCTCTTGAGTTCTTTCCGGAATGTTATCTACATGTCCTTGGCAAAGATCTTTATGGAAGTCATTTCATATTTCATCAACTCGTTCCCAAAACACATCCATGTTCTTTGCTCTATATTCGTAATAGTTGAATTTCAACTTCAATTGATGTCCTACGTGCTCGATTGAATTTAAGTCGGGGATCTAAGCTGGCCAATAGTTAACATAGCTCTCTTGGTGACTACATAACTAGGCTATTGTAGATTATGCCTTGTGCTTTGTGTTATTATCATGCTAAAACTAAATGTTGGACCAGTCGAAATTGTAATACTTCATAGTATCACGAAGCGTAGTGTTCAAAATATGCTGGTAAACACCCGAGTTCAAGTTTCCATCGTAAATTTAGCAAGCATATCCTGGTCCTTCAGAGATTATACAACCCCAGGACATCAATTTGCTAGCTTCATGCTGGATTACAAAATGCAGGTCATGATGTTGAAAAAGGTCACTTGGCCGTTTCCAATAGCGATCAGCATCATCAAAGCCCTATACGCTGAGCTTGGTCTCATTAAAGTACACTGTTTGCTGTCAGTCACTCATTGCCTAATCCTGATGCTCCTTGACACGTTCTAACTGATGCTACGTATGCACTTTTGTCTGAAATGGCTTCTTTTTTTCTATCGGAAAATGGAACTTCATTGATTTCAGTACGTTAATTTCTGACTGGTATGAGATATCATAGCCAAATCCAACCAGCTCCCGGTACACCTCTTTAGAAGCCTTTAGAACCCATTCCATGACTTTTCTTTTGATTAACCGCTTCGTCACTTTGGAGACTACTGTAGGTCTACCACCTGTGTTTACTGTCCTACTTGAAAACAGCCGTCTAGAGTATCTACTAACAGTTGATTAATGTAATCCAGGCTCCTTGGAAATATCATACATTGATGTGGATGCGGTTAATGCCTGTTTGTGATCGTTTATTTTCTCCTCTGACAGCCGTTTAGGCATGCGATTGACGATAGGGTAAAAAAGAGAAATAATTTAAATAAGGGAATATAAAATTTAAGATAAAGGAATTGTAAGCGCTTTTATATACTGGCATCATTCTAATCATGTCAAGAATGTGAAAAATTATGATAGCAACCGGTTGGGTCGTATTAAAATTCGTCATTTAAAACATATGTGAACAAGTAAAAAATGTCGGATGTTCATAATACTACCTTTAGCGATCTCAAATTCCACCAATAACCATTGCCCATATCCGATAATCGACGAATAAATGCACTTTCTATTGAGGTACAAACAGTCAAGGTTTGAGATAGTTTGGTGCAGTACCCATGGACAACCAGCTGTAAAACCTGAATTTTGCAATTCCTTGCAGCAGTTTTGTGACCTACTGTACGTGTATATTCTAAAAGAATAGAAAAATAAAGAAGCTCTGCTAACATTTTGTTACAAGGCAGTTATAATTAACAAATACATACAAAACGTTTTTGTTTATCAAGTAAATAGATTGTTTTATTATTTTTTATGACAAATATTGTAAAAGAATATATGTTTTTAAGCTTATACTCGCTCATTACTTACTTTATGTTTGCACATGGGTGTAATTTGCCATTAGTCATTAGAGATGTGAGCAATGGCAACTTTCTTTACCAAAAATAACTTTTCAGTAACAAGCAACAATAAAGTCTGTTATTCTTATAGTTTTATCGTATTGGAAAGAACAACTTTGCTCATGAGGTTCATGTTCGTCATCTGAATGTGTCCCATTAGGAATTCCTAATGTAAGAAAAAAAAAGAAACCAACATTAGACTTGGTTGCTATTATTTTTTTTTATAAACTTACATTTGACCAGAACTTGAGCTTTCTTTTTTATCTTTTGTACCTTGAGCATCTAGTGTATTCCATGAAACAAAGCCAGGGAAAAAAAAAAGTTACTTTAAGCACCGACTTTGTTTTTTGAAATTTAACATGTTTTTTTTATCAGGCACGTTTTCTCTTTCTACCTATTTTTTTGCTATTTCCAAATTTAAAAACTATAAACAACATGAACAACTTCAACGCTACCAAAATTGTGTGCACCTGTTCTGAATGCATCAAACACCCCAATGGATATAGAATGCTTGCAAAGAGAACTGTAAGAGGCCATGTACTTATCGACAGAGTTAGAAACAGAGGTTTTTTTTTTTTTATTTTCCAACAGAAATACAACCGTGCTAATGTTAAAAAGAAAACAGAATCAAGAAGAGCAAATGAAACTAATGACCACGAGGAGGAAACCATTGAATACTCTTCAGCAATTCCTGAACCAGAAAGTGAAGGTATATTATTAGTCAACAAAGCATTTTATATAAGAAAGTTTTTATTTATTGAATTCTATTTTGCAATCTGGTAGATGGAATGAGCATTGACGAAGAGGAAAGAATGAGTGATGAACAGCAGCTTCGTCACCTTTTGCTGTTGTTCATTGTGCTTTTTCAAGCAAAGCACCTCTCGGTGAAAGCCGGTGAAGACTTGTTGGCCTTTCTTTCCTTCTTTGTTCGTGCTCTTGGCCATGGCATGGAGATTCCTACAAAGATCTCCACTGCTCGTAACATGGTCAATTATTCCTCTGCCAGTAGTGGTGTCTCCCGTTTTCTTGTCTGCTCTCTTTGTAGAAGTGTTTACGACACAGGAAGTTTGCATACCCGGCAATGCCCTTTTATTAGGTTTGCGAACAATCCTCACAGACAAGAGCACCCATGCGGCAATTCACTTTTTATTGGTAGCAGCCTCAAGCCTGTCCTCGAGTTTCCGTACAACTCAATTGTCGAAACGTTGAAGAAGTTCTTTGTTCGTCCAACATTCGAAACAGAAATCGAAGAATGGAGACATCGACATGTGGAAGAAGGCGTGTTTTACGATATTTACGATGGTAGAGTGTGGAACAGTCTTGTTGATTCGGCTGGAGAACCATTCGTAAATAGAAGTCGATCATTAATGGTTTCATTGAACGTTGATTGGTTTCAACCTAGTGATGGTATGCACTACTCTTGTGGTGGTGTATATCTCACAATCAACAACCTTCCAAGGAGTTCCAGGATGAAGGTTTCCAACATCATCCTGGTTGGTATGATTCCTGGGCCTGGCGAGCCCACGGATGACCAGCTCCAGAACTTCATGCGACCAATGATTGCAGAGCTGAATACCTTGTACGGAGGTATAATGATGCCAACGTACCAGAACAGAAACGGTGAAATGGTACGTGTTGCTTTGATGTCCGTTAACTGTGATATACCAGCAGCTCGCAAAGTAGCTGGGTTCATGGGTCAATCCGCGCACAAAGCCTGCAACAAATGTTCGACTGTGTTTTCGCGAATCAGTACTGGTGCAAATTCAACGAAGCTAGATTTTTCAGACTTTGACGATGAGCATTGGATTCTGCGAAACAATACCCAGCAGCGCCAAGAAGCATATGCTTGGCTAAATGCCACTCACATTACGCAACAACGAACCCTGCAGACGAACACAGGAAGTAAATGGAGTGAACTTCACCGACTAGAGTATTTTGATGTCGTGAGATTGACAACCGTTGATCCCATGCACAATTTATTTCTAGGTACGCCAAAACGAATGGTTGAAGTTTGGGTAGATCACGGGCTGCTTACCACATCTGATTTCAAAGCCATGGCTGATGAATCAGCTTCTATTATCATTCCTTCACAGTACTCTAAAATCCCAAAAAGTATGTAACGAGCGTAAAAGAACTTATTCTATAATAAATCTGAACACTAATTTTTTGTTATAAAAAAAAAAAAAAAAAAAAAAACGAAAAAGGCAAGATTGAAAGTACCTTTGGTAATATGAAAGCTGATGAATGGAGAACGTGGTGTGTTGTGCTTTCGCCTTTTCTGCTGAAGCAAAGATTAGTTGGTGAGCATTTTGCCAATTGGATGCGCTACGTGGAAGCAGTAAGATTGGTAACTGGTCCTGTAGTTACAACAGAAGAGATACATGCTGCACATTCCTTATTCAAGACCTTTGGCAAGACTTGTGCTCGACTATATGGAAAAGAATCAATAACACCAAATATGCATATGCACATGCATTTGAAAGAATGCTTTTTGGACTTTGGTCCATCCTATGCCTTTTGGCTCTATGGCTTTGAACGCTTGAATGGCGATGTCAAAAAAATCAACATCAACTACAAGACAGGCTTTGAAACCACATATGTTACTATGCTTACACAAATTATCCACACACAAGACCTTATCCATTCATTACCAACCCTCATTAACACCAACAATCAAGGCATGCTTCTACTGATCAACTTCATAAAGGAAATAGGCGAGGTTACGAATGACGAGAGTGGTTTAACGCCATTTGATTACTCTCAATTCATAGACGGACCAAGTCTATTTAACCTGACAATTACTGGTAGTGAGCCTCTGCCACCACAAGCCCTTCATTCAGAAATCAACATCAAACAACAAACTTTATGCATCGAACACTATGAAATCTTACAAAACTACTATATGAATACTTATGAAATACCTATGCCTAATACGATCAATACAAATATACAATCATTTAAAAAAATTAACTTGCTTGGACAACGTTACCAACAATCCGACAATCATTCATCATCATCATATATTCAAGCCATTATGAACAACCAACTACGAATTGGCCAAATATCATTTTTTTTCTCACATTCATTCAACAATTCCATTCACTATTTTGCATTCGTCAATTGGTACAGCCATGCGACTCAACATTTTCCCACCTTCGATGGTACTGGCATCCAAGTGTGGAAGAATCAATTTGATCCAGTTTCAAGCAACAATATACTTCCAATCTACAGAATTTTCAATCCTGTTGCTGTATGCCCTTATGTTGATAATCACCTTCTTACTCTCGCTCTGCCAAGACGAATTTTTATGTAACAAATATACCAAGCCATTAAAACACTATTATTATTTTATTATATATTTTACTAAAGAACCATGCAATAGTTTCTTCTTTTTTTTTTCTTTGAAAATTTTTATTCGATTTGTGAAGAGACAACAAAATAAGAAACAAAAAAAAAAGAAAGAAAATACCTACTGCATTGGATTGGCAGCAGCAAAGGAAGAAGAAGAAGCAGAAACAGAGGTTGGAAAACCAAGACCAGGAGAAGAAAAAGCCCAGGAAGGAAAATCAGTATCATCGAGCTTGTCAAGGAACTCCACCTCAACGTTTTCTATTATTCTTCTAATAGTTGGTGGAGCCCCCTTTTTCTTCGTGGATTCCTTGTATTTTTTTTGCAACTCTTCGTGGAATTGCACCACCTGTAGATTGATTAAGGTATATTAGAAAATGAAATTTGTTACCAACATTTTACTTACTTCGTTGCTCCTAAATGATGGCCTTTTGACCACGAACGTACGACCGTTCGCGTCCTCTGGCCCATCTTCTTTATCTGACGTCCAGTCAACAGTCAGAATTTTGCCAGCGAACGGGAAACGGGCGTCGAACGCTGAAGGGTTAGCCATGTAAATAGATCTCCTGTTAGAGAGTTTCTATCATAAGGTGTTAATGTAAGCATTTTCTATATTTTATAATATAATCTTCTAAATATTAAATACTCACCGTATTTACACGGCTACGACAGGTTGTTTTTGTTGAAACAACTGTCTTCCCCTTGGCCTTGCTCATCAAATAGGAATACTTGCTCCTGATAATGGTGTGTATTTGCGAAGTGGTGAGCAAATCAAAACGACGATGCTTCCTGACTTGCTCAGATAACAGGGCCTTGACCTTTCTGTTGTTCTTGTGGGCGAAGGTCACGTCCAAGTCAAATTCGCTTCTGCGACCAACAACGTAATCACGGTAGTATTCTGCTAAATAGCTCTACATCACAAAGAAAGGTATAAAATATAGGTATTAAATTACAATTGCTAATTTGATAAATCTGTTCTAGACTTACACTACATTCTTTTTTGGCCTGGTCGACCTCAGCTTCTGAAGCTCGCTGCTGCTGTTGCTGTTGCTGTTGCTGCAGCAATTGTGTCAATTGCTGTATCTGAGCAGCCATTATATCTGGTGCGAAACCAGAGGCTGCTCGGATGGCTTCAGCACCAACAGAGCTCTCCAAGCGAGGAGTTGTAAAGCTACTGAAGCCTGCAACAGGAACAGAAGCAGAAGCAGGAGCAGGAGCAGGAGCAAGAGCAGAAGCGGGAACAGGAGCAGGAGCAGAAACAGAAGCGGGAGCAGAAGCAGGAACAACAGTGGATGATGATCCAGCAATGCTCATAGAAATTCTTGCCCTTTTGGGAGCATTGCTGGGGACACTGATGGGGGTGGCGACGCGACGAGACATTTTTTAAAATAAACTTTAAGGAAGAAAAAACAAGAGTACAAAATAAATTGAAGGTGTATACAAAAGCAAGGTAGTACTTTATTTGTTTTACAAAAAAAAAAAGAAAAGCAAAGAAAGGAAAAGAAAAAAGCCTTTGCAGTTAAAGATATTACATTTGAATAATAATAATAAAAAAGATTTTAAACTGTTTATGAATACCCTCTCTGAGTGTTTCAATAGTTAAACCATATTTAAAAAAAACTTGTTTTTAATCGATAGTAGGTAATCGTAACACTGGTAAAATGAGGCTATAAAAAAAGTACTTTTTTTTTTCCTTTTTTTTTCTTTTTTTTTTTAAAAAAAAACATTCTTTCTAAAAGGTAAGTTCTTAATATTATATATATTCTATTTCTGTTCTAATGGTACTTTTACTTTAGTAAAATCGTATTGCCTGCTTTTTTTTGTGGTTTAAATGGTCTTTATAAAGTCTCTTTCTAAGGACTACCTTTTCTTCTTCTTTTACTTGTTGGTATAAGCTTGGATGACGTTTTTTTTTTTCTTTTTTTCTTTTTCCTGGTTCATCTAAAGCAAGGTACTATTACTTTTACTAAATATCCTTCATAACTAATAGTTATTATAGATGCGTGCTGTTTCTTTTTTTTACTTGTTGCTTTAAACTTAGCTAGTTGTCCTGGGCTATCTAAAGCAAGGTATTATTAATTTTACTACGTATACTCAATAACTAGTAGTTATTATAGATACGTGCTACTTTTTTTACTTGTTGGTATAAGTTTAGCTAGTCTTCTGGCCTATTTAAAGAAAGGTACTATTACTTCTACTACGTATACTCAATAGCTAATAATTATTATAGATACGTGCTACTTTGCTTTGGCCTTTTACTATTTCTTTCTCGCCTTTGCTTTGGTTCTTGAGTACTGATGTCTTTTCTTCTTTTGCTTTGAGTGCCCAATTCCTTGAATCCTTGTGTCTTTGCATCCTTGAGCTTGGCTTTTTTTTTTCTTCTTCTTATGAGAACTTTTTGAGTTCCACGAGATTAATCGATGTTTTTTTAGATTAGATGATGCTATTTTGATGGCATTAGGTAAGTCAAGTAAGCTTTTAAAACGCTACGAGCAAAGAAATACTGTATATTATTATTATTTTATTTAAATAAAAAAAAAGCTATTTTTATAAAACAAATCCCTATTTTTTTGTATATATAAAGCAATATTTATTGCAATATGAATGGTCAATAAAGAAGTATATAAGCTATATGAGTGGTCTATAAAGAAGTATATAAAGCAATATGAGTGGTCAATAAAACCTGTATATAAAGCAATATGAGTGGTTTATAAAAGACCAAAAAGACAAATAAAGCATTGATTTGAAAAGTATCATTGGCTGCCGAGCACCATTAGATATCAAATGGATAATAAACAGGAGCTATAACATAACTGATGGAAGTTGCGTCTTGCGAGATCAGTTAACGAATAAATGTACCAGCAGTCTCCTGTCTCTGCCACAAATCTTGTAACATCTCTTAAACAAAAGATTAACGACGGTTTAAACGATTTGTGGCAGAGACAGGAGGCAGTGCGTTCAACAATCTGTTACCCGATGTCACACGATTCTAAGCTCTTTTGCAAGATTGATAATATATCTGTTAACAAATTTGCACGATTATTTGCAGTGCTCACTGCACCCAAACCTGATTATCCAAATTGATAAAGTTGATCTTTTTTAATAGTGGTAATTCAATTAAAGGAATGAGAACACGGATTTCAGTACTAGAAGCCTGATTTTTATATCAGATGAAAGCTTGAAAAAAATAGATTTGAAATCTACAAAGATAATCAAAAGTATATAATACGTTTGTTGAATAAAAAGACATTGTATTTTTAAAAAAAATAAACATTTTTCTGTTGTGCTACATGGTGCCATACAAGATTACAAATTGGGAAGACCATCCTTTTTCAACTTCAGTGCAAGGTTTTTTAAATTCAACAAAGATCCAAAAAGCATTTCTATTGGCGTATAAGCTAGGAAATCCAAGTGATTGAGTCGTGGCGTTCTCTTTTCAAGCATTCTTCAGCTCTCATGTCGTACTTTACAAAAAAAAAGACTTTATTAAATAAAAAAGGCGATTAATTTTAGTTGTAAGTGAGCAAAAAAAAAAAAAAAAAAGAAAGAGTGAAGGGACACATATGAAGAAGAGAGATGAAACTCTTTTACAAGTGTACAATATTGCTATAATGATAAGTATGAAAGCATTTGCTTACAAGTTAAAATAAAAGAGAATACGAATAAAGTCGAAAATTTAAAAGATTGAATAAAGTAAATAAAGAAAAAGGACTCTTTTGGCTCTAAAGAAGTTAAATTTGTTTTAAACCTGGAATAGATATGCTTTAAATAATAAGGTTATGAAATAAAAAAAACAAAGTATTTTTGATAATCATCTTTATTTTTTGAGAGTAAAAAAAAAAAGTGGTAATGGAATGAATGTCTATTATGTTATGTTCTGGTAAGGTAATTATCAAAATAAAATAAAACCAAAAGAATACTTTTTGAGGCTGAACTTTATTTAAGACAATTTTAATTATTAAAAAGAAATCATTACAAAGTCTACTATTTATATTCTTCGATCAGTTGACTGGCAAATGAATAGTTATGAGCGTAGATCCAATCATTGACATGTTTGATTGAAGAATGATCACTGAATCGATTATGAAAATTTTTTAATTCGTTGTTTTTATAGATCTTGTTGTTCTTTAACTGATCTGGGATAACTGTCCCGTCTTCATTGAGAGAAAAGATATATTTATATGAATTGCCTCCAGTCAGATCAAAGTTGACTAGGTACCTGATCCATTACTATTCATTTACAGAAATGATGAATAGTAAAAATCATGACTTATTTAGTGTTCATGTTTACTTCATAGAATGAATCTAATAGTGACAGTTTTATATAAAAAGAAGAAGAATATATTTTATTTAATAAAGACTTAAATTATTATCTTTTATCAATTTTAATATACTTCTTTTAGTTGTGATTATTCAATGTCCGTTATGATCAGACTCTGTTCTACAACAATCGAGATCATCACTACAAGAAGAAACGTGCTTATAGAGGAGGCGGGATCATGCTTTGGAATTGCATAACTATACATGGAGGGGCTACATGTCCTGGCTACAAAGTAATGTACATGGTGAGCTGTACGCATCAGTACTTGAGGAGGAATACAAGGATGTCGTATTTACCCCATTAAATATTTATTATTCGTATGAGATTACTCAAATCTTATATAAGAAATAACAAATACTGAATACATAATATTATACATTACATATTCTCTAAAACTCATTTACAATATTAACCATATACAATATTTATATTGTTCAAGCTCAATACTAAAATTGGTCTTGAACTCACTTCGGTCCCTGAATAATTTTATTTCCTATATAAAGGCGTAGTTTGATTAAATGGGTTCTCTCTCGTCTTGAAGTCTAATAAAGAGGTTACATAGAGATTCATTCACTAGTTTTCAAGCACTATTTCCCTTTTAATTCTCAAATTTATTATCTGCAAATACAGTAGGTCACAAAACTGCTGCAAGGAATTGCAAAATTCAGGTTTTACAGCTGGTTGTCCATGGGTACTGCACCAAACTATCTCAAACTTTGATTGTTTGTACCTCAATAGAAAGTGCATTTATTCGTCGATTATCGGATATGGGCAATGGTTATTGGTGGAATTTGAGATTGCTAAAGGTAGTATTATGAACATCCGACATTTTTTACTTGTTCACATATGTTTGAAATGACGAATTTTAATACGACCCAACCGGTTGCTATCATAATTTTTCACATTCTTGACATGATTAGAATGGTGCCAGTATATAAAAGCGCTTACAATTCCTTTATTTTAAATTTTATATTCCCTTATTTAAATTATTTCTCTTTTTTACCCTATCGTCAATCGCATCCCTAAACGGATGTCAAAGGAGAAAGTAAGCGATCTCAAACAGGCATGAACCGGATCCACATCAATGTATGATATTGCTAAGGAGACTGGATTACATTAATCAACTGTTAGTAGATACTCTAGACGCTGTTTTCAAGTAGGACAGTAAACGCAGGTGGTAGACCTACAGTAGTCTCCAAAGTGACGAAGCGGTTAATCAAAAGAAAAGTCATGGAATGGGTTCTAAAGGCTTCTAAAGAGGTATACCGGGAACTGGTTGGATTTGGCTATGATATCTCATACCAGTCAGAAATTAACGTACTGAAATCAATGGAGTTCCATTTTCTGATAGAAAAAAAGAAGCCATTTCAGACAAAAGTGCATACGTAGCATCAGTTAGAACGGGTCAAGGAGCATCAGGATTAGGCAATGAGTGTGTTTTAATCGTAAGATTAAATAAAAAATTAAACAAAAAAACAATAGCAGCAATATAAAATTAAAATCCTTCTTTATTGCAGATTTCTTTATATTGCAAAAGAGCCCCGTTTAATGGATAAAAAGTTGGCATCTATTTATATTCTTTGTGAGCGTAGATATAAAAGATATAGACTCGGCAACGATGTCGTGCTGAAGAACCAATGATTAAGCTAAAGCTTGTCGATGTTCTAATATATGCATCTGAAGTTGAACAATAGAAATAATAACCAGTCAATTAACTTTGATCTAATTACTTTTGGGGTTGACAATTGATTAGACTCGCTAGGATGACAAATACTGATCTTATTGTTCTAAATTTGGAAAAGTGTGGAATTGTTCAATCATAGTTTAATCTTTCTGTATCGTTATTATTTTAATACAACTGATATCTTATAGAAAATAACTATGTTTACAACAGAGTGACTGACAGCAAACAGTGTACTTTAACGAGACCAAGCTCAGCGTATAGGGCTTTGATGGTGCTGATCACTGTTGGAAACGGCCAAGTGACCTTCTTCAACATCATGACCTGGATTTTGCAATCAAGCACGGAGCTAGCAAAATGATGCCCTGGGTTGTACAATCTCTGAAGGACCAGGATATGCTTGCTACAGTGACTCCCAAAGCTGTCTCAATGTTTTGTAATTTTGTCTTTTACCGTCAATTGTGCGATTACTGATTGCGTAAAGTATGCCTTGTTGTACCTCATTTGAAAGCTGTGGCGGTGTAGATGTACGTGGTACAGACTGCTTCTCAAGTTATGTAGCACAGACAGAGATAATGAATGTAAAAAATGACCGGTGCATTGGGACAGTTTTGGGAGCATATTGAAAAAATCACAATTTATTTACAGTGGGTCAAAAAACTGCACCAACGCAACTCAGTTTTTCGGAAATACCAGTATAGCTCTGTCAGTTTAACAGTAAACATTACGAAACTTGGAACAAAAAGAGTTAATACTGTTACTATTTATTGATAAAAGTTTCAAAGTCAGTTGCGGAGTATTGATCTAAGGAGCGCTCAGCAAAAAGAGGAGGTCGGTTGGTGCAGTTTTTTGACTTTTAAAATGAAAAGGTATTTGGTATCATATGTTCGGACTGAGACTATTCCGGCGGATTTAATCTAATTTTTTTTATTACTAGTCACACTGGGGACCTTAAAATAAATTTTTTTGCAATTGTTTTCTTTTTTTTCTTTCCTACTTTACCCAAACCCATCATACATCGTCAGTATCCATCCATCATTAGAAATGCCCAAAAAGCTTCCATCCGATATTCAAAACAGTATCAAAGCATTATTAGAGAACGGTGTTGATCCTGCAGTCATTGGGAAACGAGTTGGAGTGCATAGAAATACCGTCAATAGGTATGCAAATAAGTGGATACACGATAGAATACGTAAAAGAGGAGGCAGACCGAGCATTGTGGCAGAGTCAACACGTCGATACATCAAGAGACAAGTGCTCACAGGTTGTTTAAAGACTGCCAAGGATGTGCAAATGAAGTTGGAGGAGCTGGGACACCCTATGTCGTATCAATCGGCAATTAATGTCTTACATTCAGTTGAAATTTATGCTGAGATCAAAAAGAAGAAGCCATTATTGACTGAAAAGCACAAGAAGGCTCGATTAACATGGGCTAAAAAGCATCAATATTGGACAGTACATGATTGGCGACGTGTTATCTTTTCTGATGAGACGAAAATCAACATTTGGGGCTCTGATGGTTGCAAGTATTACTGGAAAAGAAAATGTGATCGTTTACAGCCTCACCATATCGACGTTACTGTGAAGCATGGAGGCGGTGGTCTCATGTTATGGGGTTGTATAACCAGCGAAGGACCTGGATACGCATGTCAGATCTATAATGGCACCATGAATTCAGAGGTATACCAAGAAATCCTTGGTACAAGTCTAAAAGACACTATGGAATACTATGGTCTGAACTGGGAAACGTCGGTATTTCAGCACGATAATGATCCCAAACATCGATCAAAGTCCACAACACAATGGATGAAGGATAGTGGCATGATTTACATTGACGATTGGCCATCACAAAGTCCAGATCTTAATCCTATTGAACATATATGGCATCATTTGAAGTTAAAGCTAAGCATGTATGATAATAGGGCGACTAGCATCCATGAACTGTGGCAAAGAGTCGAAAATGAATGGAATTCGTTTACTAAGGAACAATGCATCAAGTATATAGACAGTATGCCCGACAGAATACAAGCTGTCTTAGCAGAAAAGGGTGGATCCACTAAATATTAGAAAAGTCAAAAAACTGCACCAACCGACCTCCTCTTTTTGCTGAGCGCTCCTTAGATCAATACTCCGCAACTGACTTTGAAACTTTTATCAATAAATAGTAACAGTATTAACTCTTTTTGTTCCAAGTTTCGTAATGTTTACTGTTAAACTGACAGAGCTATACTGGTATTTCCGAAAAACTGAGTTGCGTTGGTGCAGTTTTTTGACCCACTGTATTTATTTATTATTAATAGTTTGACCAACGTCCTTTGTTCTAAATATACTTACGTATACGTTGTGGCATACTTCCTGTAACTTTTTATCACTCTTCCGGCATTATAAGCTCCTATAAAACTTGATTATACGTTCATAAAGCTCATTCATGCATTTTAGTACAGTTTCATAGTCATTAAGCCTCCTTTTCACCAATGATGACATGTTTTCCGTAGTCTTTAAGCCAGAAGATTGTTCAGGCCATTGTAAAGCATTATAAAATCGTTTTTGAAGGTACTACTTTACTACTTTCGGAGTATGCTTAGGGTCGTTGTCATGCTGGCAAATCACCTGATGACGTTGGAAGCCTACTTTATCGACACCATATTCTATCGTACACTCCAACTTACCTTCCAAGGTCTCTTTGTACATTGCTTTGTCCATATTACCATTGGTTTTGCACATCCAACCGGCTCCAGCATAGGTAATGGCATTCCACAGCATGATATTGCATCCATCGTGTTTAACAGCAATCTTCACGTGATGGCGTTTGAGGCTTTCCCCTGATCGAATCCAAGCCTAGGTGTGTCCATCCAAATTAAATCTATTTATTTTTGTCTCGTCTGGTCAAATAACGCGTTCCTAGTCATCTACTGTCGAGTTACTCTGAGCAATACACCAAGAAAGTTTGTTGCGGATATTCTTTGTACTGAGTAATGGCTTCTTTGGCTTCTCAATCGCGCCTAAGACTGACTTTCGAAGGACTTTATGAACTCTTTCAACACCTACGTTCTTTCCAATATCGTTTTCAAGATATTTGGTAACCTTCACAGCACTCGGAACACAATTTTTGGTGAGCTGGCGTACATAGTAATGTTCATCAGCTGCAGACAATACCTTAGATCGACCCCCGTTCGGCCTCATAACACTAGAGCAATGGGTTTTTCGGAGCCTTCTAATCGTACTCTTACCTAAACCCGTCAATTCTTCTATCTCCCGAACCGACTTACCTTGTTTAAGGAAAGTAATAGCTTGAAATACCATATCTCCTGGGACTTGTTTCACGTTGAGATTTAATGAACGAGTTATAGCAGAGTAGGAGTTTAAAACTTCCGCAGATGTTAATTAGGACATCGGATACGTTTGCGGCGCTAATACATTCAGTTTGGTGATTGTATGCAAGTTGTTGATGGATATTTTGTAGATATTCTGATTTTTTCAATATGCTCCCAAAACTGTCCCAATGCACCGGTCATTTTTTACATTCATTATCTCTGTCTGTGCTACATAACTTGAGAAGCAGTCTGTACCACGTACATCTACACCGCCACAGCTTTCAAATGAGGTACAACAAGGCATACTTTACGCAATCAGTAATCGCACAATTGACGGTAAAAGACAAAATTACAAAACATTGAGACAGTTTTGGGAGTCACTGTAAATTTACGATGGAAACTTGAAATCGGGTGCTTACCAGCATATTTTGAACACTACGCTTCGTGATACTATGAAGTACTACAATTTCGACTGGTCCAACATTTAGTTTTAGCATGATAATAACACAAAGCACAAGGCATAATCTACAATAGCCTAGTTATGTAGTCACCAAGAGAGCTATGTTAACTATTGGCCAGCTTAGATCCCCGACTTAAATTCAATCGAGCACGTAGGACATCAATTGAAGTTGAAATTCAACTATTACGAATATAGAGCAAAGAACATGGATGTGTTTTGGGAACGAGTTGATGAAATATGAAATGACTTCCATAAAGATCTTTGCCAAGGACATGTAGATAACATTCCGGAAAGAACTCAAGAGATTATTAATAGAAAAGTAGGACCAACTAAATATTAATAAATAAGTTCATTCCGTTCAAATTTTCATTTTTTCAAATTTTCAAATTGCGCGCTCCTTACTTCCTTCAATACTTATCCAATAGGGCTTAAACTCTTTCAAACTTTTCACGACATGTAGGAAATTTACTATGTGGGAACAGTGGCAGTTTGTGCCATTGTAACAGGATGTGCGCTACAAAAACCGAGAAAAATGGATTCCTTGTAGCAGTTTTGTGACCTACTGTATCTCAAAGGAGACATTGAAGTATTATGGACTGCAAAGTACAGTAAGGGACAAAATCAGTCCGTTTTTGGGCTTTTTCGCAATGCCTCGCCGGGAATTAAACTTAGGGCTCCGCTTTGCTGACATTAACTTTGCACGCAAACTAGACAAAATTATTGGTGTAACCTAATTGCTTCTACCACCATTTCCTCTGTAGTTATGGCGGAAAAATAATTTTCCGTGATTGTTGCTAACGCCCGATTTTGCATTAGACACCATATCTCCAGAAACAGTCATTGGATTGACTTGCAATTTAGTTTGGTACGTCTTATGACGTCAGTGAACGCTTACGCGTTCTCATATTTTAGCTCCTTTTATTTTTTTTACATTTTTTCTTTTTCCCCATTTACCTCATCTCAGATTAGCCAAACACACCAGGACAGCAAAGAATGCCGACAAACATGCCCAAATTGAAAACATGTTGAACCACTCCATTCCATGGGATATAATTCAAAAAAACGTAGGCTGCGGAAAGTCCATGATTCGAAGAATTTCAAGGAAAACCAAGATGCAGTCAAAAAATAGCACAGGTAGACATCGTTTACTCACACCTAGGGAGGAAACCAAAGAAGCTAGAGATATAAGACTAGGCTTACCTAAAAGTGCAGCTGATGCCTCCATTGGCGTTAAAAAACCAGATCGATCAGTCAATCCAAAAATAATTACTCGTACTTTCAAACACGAAGGTCTAAAATCGACTAAAAAAAAGACGGCACTTCCACTTAATTAATGACAGGCAAAAGGAACGATATGATTGGGCAAAGGCTCATAAAGACTAATCCGAGACTGATTGGGAACGCATTGTGTTTTCTGATGAGACAAAGATCCAAAAAAGAGGGTCTAATGGTCTAGAATACGCTTGGAAAGAGGATAATGCACCTTATCGAGGCCATCACTACAAAAAGAAACATGCTTATGGAGGAGGCGGGATCATGCTTTGGAGTTGCATAACTATACATGGAGGGGGCTACATGTTCTGGCTACAAAGTAATGTAAATGGTGAGCTATACACATCAGTACTTGAGGAGGAATACAAGGAAACATTGAAGTACAATGGCCGTCAAAACTGGTCGCATGTTTTCATATTTTGCCTATACGCACTATCTTCTTCTTCATTTCTTTGTCTATAGCAATGAAATATAGTTCATTCGAAAGAGCAAACTCTGGACAATTATATGGTAACACAGACAACACAGTAGAGCCAGTATACTGGTAGTAATTGGCACTTAAAGTCCGACGGTACATGCGACCAGTTTTGACGGCGTTTGTAAGTAACATAATATAGTCACAAAAATGTGGCTTAATTGCAATTTTTTCATATTTTTTTCTTCTCTTTCTTCTTTCATCGTAACATTATTTACATGTAAGTGTTTTTTTGTTAAATTGCAGCACTCCATTAAGACATTATACCATTGCAGATCCGACATGCGTGCAATTTCAAATGACAAAGCAAACAACATCTACTCATTGCTGAGATCCAAGAAGTCAAACAGCAAAATAGCAAAACAAGTTGGTGTTAGTCGTACCACTGTTCAGAAGTACCGCTCATCTCTTAAGATGAGTGGAAATGTTGATGAAGGTGGTCGCCCATCTCTAATTAGCCAACGCATGGTGAACTACATCCGGAGATTAGTCACCTTAGGAAGAAAAAATAACGCTGTAGAGATCCAAAAAGCTCTAAAAGAAGAATTTGGAATGTTAGTAAGTGACAGTACCGTACGCCGCGTTCTTAAAAAAGCTGGCTTTATAGCGTTTGTCAAGCCTCAAAAACCTTTGCTACGCAGCCAAAACATCGTGAAACGCCTTCAGTGGGCCAAATCGCACCAACATTGGACTGTGGACGACTGGAAACGAGTCATATTCTCAGATGAGACTAAAGTAAATCGTTTTGCATCCGATGGAAAGGCCTATGCATGGAAACTACCTCATGAGGAATTGAACTCGCGACATGTACAGCAAACCGTCAAGCATGGGGGTGGTAATATCATGGTCTGGAGCTGCCTTACATGGGAAGGTGTTGGATGGATAGTTGATGTTGGTCATCGTATGAATAGTGAAGGCTATCTTGACGTCTTAAAAGATGATTTACTCAAGACAATGGAAAGTTATGGCTTGGATTCCTCCAAAATGGTGTTTCAGCAGGACAATGATCCGAGGCATACATCGAAGGTAGTGAAAGAATGGATTGACCAGCAGCCATTTGAAGCATTGGAATGGCCTCCTCAATCACCAGACCTAAATCCCATAGAGCATATGTGGGCTCATTTAAAGAGAGAGCTATTTCATAGCTATGAGGCACCACCAACTAGTATGCATGAGCTATGGGAGCATATAGGTCAGACCTGGTATGCCATTTCCAAAGAAGAATGCCAAAAATACATCGAAAGTATGCCGAAAAGGTGTGCTGCAGTTATTAAAGCAAAAGGTCGTTGGACTAAATATTAATTTTTTTAAATAAAGTGTGTAAAAATGTTGACTTATTAATGCCGTCAAAACTGGTCGCATGTACCGTCGGACTTTAAGTGCCAATTACTACCAGTATACTGGCTCTACTGTGTTGTCTGTGTTACCATATAATTGTCCAGAGTTTGCTCTTTCGAATGAACTATATTTCATTGCTATAGACAAAGAAATGAAGAAGAAGATAGTGCGTATAGGCAAAATATGAAAACATGCGACCAGTTTTGACGGCCACTGTATTATGGCCTGCAAAGTAGGGACGTGATCTTTCAACAACATAATGCAAGCATCCATTGTGCTTCAGCTCCTTCAAAATGGTTCCAAAAGAACAAGATTAAGCTTCTGAGTTGGTCAGCATACTCTCCTGGCTTTAACCCAATTGAAAACGCATGGGCCATGCTTAAAAAGATGGAACAGATGACAAGACCACCTTCTTCCGTGGTTGAGACTGATCAAGCATTTTTTGACCGGGTTTCGAAGCTTTGGTATGACCTAGCAACTCCAGAGTACTGTAGGAACCTTATTCACTCCATGTCCCGTCGAGTTCCCGACGTAATCCAGCGTAAGAGCCGTGATATCAAGTACTAATCGAAATTCAAAGAAATAAAAATCCATTATTTTCAATATATCTTCTTATAACATGTTGGAAAGTTACCATCTCCGACGTATATTGTCTAATTTCTTGAAGAAAGAGGTAAATTTTTCGTCAGCAAAGCGGAGCTCTAAGGTTAATTCCCAGCGAGGCATTGCGAAAAAGCTAAAAAAAAAGGATTGATTTTGTGCCATGCTGTAGGTACATACAAAGAATGGTTAGTTTTCACTTCATTCTGTTTGCTGGTTTTTTTCTTACAGTCATACAGTGGGTCAAAAAACTGCACCAACGCAACTCAGTTTTTCGGAAATACTAGTATAGCTCCGTCAGTTTAAAAGTAAGCATTACGAAACTTGGAACAAAAGGAGTTAATACTGTTACTATTTATTGATAAAAGTTTCAAAGTCAGATGCGGAGTATTGATCTAAGGAGCACTCAGAAAAAAGAGGAGGTCGGTTGGTGCAGTTTTTTGACTTTTAAAATGAAAAGGTATTTGGTATCGTATGTCCGGACTGAGACAATTCCGACGGATTTAATCTAATTGTTTTTATTCCTAGTCACACTGGGGATCTTAAAATAAATTTTTTTGCAATTATTTTTTTTTTCTTTCCTACTTTACCCAAACTCATCCTACATCGTCAGTATCCATCCATCATTAGAAATGCCCAAAAAGCTTCCATCCGATATTCAAAACAGTATCAAAGCATTATTAGAGAACGGCGTTGATCCTGCAGTCATTGGGAAACGAGTTGGAGTGCATAGAAATACCGTCAATAGGTATGCAAATAAGTGGATACATGATAGAATACGTAAAAGAGGAGGTAGACCGAGCATTGTGGCAGAGTCAACACGTCCATACATCAAGAGACAAGTGCTCACAGGTTGTTTGAAGGCTGCCAAGGATGTGCAAATGAAGTTGGAGGAGCTTGGACACCCTATGTCGTATCAATCGGCAATTAATGTCTTACATTCAGTTGAAATTTATGCTGAGATCAAAAAGAAGAAGCCATTATTGACTGAAAAGCATCAATATTGGACAGTACATGATTGGCGACGTGTCATCTTTTCTGATGAGACGAAAATCAACATTTGGGGCTCTGATGGTTGCAAGTATTATTGGAAAAAAAATGTGATCATTTACAGCCTCACTATATCGACGTTACTGTGCCTTGGTGGTGATGGTGGCAGTAGTGGCGGTATCAGCAGTGGCAGTCCTTTTGAGGACTTTACATTGTTCAGTGGTATGATTGCCATTACCATGAACAAGACATTTTGATTTGGGCTTGAATTGAGGTTGGCCTTGCTTGCTTGGACCACTAGCATTCTTTGGATTGTGCATTGATTTTTCAGCACCACTCACAAACGAAATTGGGTTTGCGGACGATTGATTAGTGATGTTACGCTTTGTAACACCAGCGGCCATAGTTTTATCATTGCAAATATTTGAGGAGATCACAGTACGAGCCTTGGCAGACACCTTACAAACAGAGTCTTGCTGATTCAAAGGTAAGTTTAGCAAGGAGGGGGACACTTCCTTATACAAGGCGAGAGGCAAAGCACGTTTGAACAAGGCAGCAGTTCTAATATCATCTTGCCATTTTGCTGCGCGTCTGATTCTTTGGAATAGGTCAGTAAAAGCCTCGATCGACTCGTTTTGCTGCATTTTGATGGTCAAGAGTTGATCAATACTGTTTAGCGTCTGAGCGACATCTTGGGTGGCGTACGTATTGATGATGATAGACCTAGCCTCATCCCAGTTCAAGCTTCGACCTTTTAGCACCTCATTAAACCAGGATCTTTGGTCTCTATTCATTTTGATTGGAACCAAGCGCATCCAGTGTTGATCGATTGCAAGTCCGTTGGAACTTACAAATAATGCAAATGTGTCCAGGAGATCTTCTACTGAATCATGAACCTCTACGTCCGTTCTCCACACATTACCAATCCATTGCCATGTAGGAAGATCATTGGGAATGAAATGATCAAAGCGGTTTGACGACTGGTTAATGGATTGTTGAGTTGTTTCAATCTTGGGAGGGTCGCAATAGGTTTGAACTTCCAAAAGGTACTAGATACAACTTGTAATGTGTGATGCTTCATTGCGAAGGCTTTCCAGTTGATCCATAGGTAAATGGTTTGATACGCCTCTAGCAAACCTTTGTGATACTTCTTGAAGTTGCTGGCGAAGTATAGTCAAGGAATCAGTGTTACCAATACCCAGGAGATTATCATCAGCTGTCTCCATCATGGCAGCACCGTTTTGGTAAAGTAAAACCGGTTCAGTTGCTTCTTGACTTGATGAAGAGTGGATATCAGCAGGAACCATAGGGCTAATATCTTGAGCATTGTTGATGGTGTTGATTTCCATAGGTAAGTTATTTTGAGCGGCCATTTTAGAAAGTGATAGAGCAATAAAATTTAGAATTCGTTGAAAAAAATGTGTTATCTCGTTGAATTTTATAGTCTTTTTATTCTTACGAGATAACACACTTATGGCTGAAGAATGTCCGGCACAGTTCCGGTTTACATAGCATAATGCATATTTTAGACTGCCTTTCAGATAGTATATGTCACAAAAGTCGCAGATATATAGCGGAGATACAATGTTGATTTTAAGTTTTGTGCACCAGTTTTGTCCGCTACTGTAGATACCTACCTAAGGTTTTAAAGGCACCAGGAATATAACTAGAAGTGAAAGAAATAAATATCAAATGTATCGAACTTTTTATCCGCATTCTATTCAAAGCTAAAATAGTAGGTATACAGTGGGTGAAAAAACTCTAAAAACGTCAGATATTTTTTCAGTTTTTAGCCTCTGTGAGCATACACAATGACTTAGATCATGCAAAAACTTTATGACATACTTGTTGGGCTGTCTATTGCATCTCATGAGAGTTTTAACCTCAGAATACTATTTAACAGTCCGCAAAAGCGATGGAAGTGCTATGGGTTTATTTTTAGAGTTTTTTCCCTTTACTTTTATTATATTATAGATGACTTAATACCGAGTAGATCTACCTTTGGCATCGATTACTGCCTTAATACGTGCAGGCATAGTGTCAATATACCTTCTGCAAACTTCTTTATCAAAGGAGTTCCATTCCTTTTCAACTCTTTCCCACAATTCATGGACACCTTTGGCTTTCTTGTCATATAACGATAGCTTCAACTTCAAATGATGCCAAAGATGCTCAATAGGATTAAGGTCAGAACTTTGAGCTGGCCAGTCATGAATGTAGTTCACCCCATTAGCTTTTAGCCATTGAACTGTTGACTTGGAACGATGCTTTGGGTCACCATCGTGCTGAAAATATGCAGTAGACCAGTCCATTTCATAGTACTCCATTGTTTCCCGAAGTGTTGTGTCCAATATATGTTGGTAAAGATCCGAGTTCATAGTTCCATCGTATATCTGACAGGCGTATCCGGGTCCCTCATACGTCATGTAACCCCAAATCATCAAACTACCGCCCCCATGCTTAACAGTTACGTCAATATGATGAGGTTTAAGAAAATCCCCTGGTCTTGACCAATAGTACTTACACCCGTCAGAGCCCCAAATGTTCACTTTTGTTTCATCAGAGAACACTACGCGTCGCCAGTCATCTGTAGTCCAGTTTTGGTGCTTTTTGGCCCACGCTAGCCGTCTCTTCATGTGTTTTGCGGTTAACAAAGGCTTTTTGACCTTAATCGCAGCAAAGAAGTTCATCGATTTCAATACGTTTATAGCGGTTTTACAGTGAGCGACAAAACTGTCCCAATGTTTTGTAATTTTCTCTTTTATGGCCTGTAGCGTTATGGTTATCAGATTAATTTATGGTTTGTTGTATATCATTCGATAGCCAAAGCCTTGTAGAAGTAAGCAACATATAGCAAAGACCGATTAAAGTGCCGCAAATGGAGATAGAGGGAATCAAAAACAAGCGGTGCATTGGGACAGTTTTGTCGCATTTTCAAAAAAATATAAAATGGTTTATTTATTTGATATTAATAGTCAGTCCAGCGTCCTTTGTTCTTGATACATTGTTTTATACGCTTAGGCATTGATTCTATAGCCTTTTGACACTCTTCTGGCTTCATTAAGTCGTACCAAACTTTAGTTACTCGTTCGTATAATTCATTCATGCCTTTTGGCGCCGTTTCATAATCATTCAGCCTTCTCTTTAACAATGACTGTGATATTTGAGGTTTTATAATATAAAAAGTACTAAGTCAATCAACAAATGTAAAAATAAGTGAGACTCAAAGTAGATTGTCCTTTATTCAAGTTAAAAATATGAGGGTATTTATACTTTTCTAATCACGACTAAATATTAATATTTACAGTATATGACTATTGATTATTAATCGATATTAGACAATGAGTTATTTATATGATTGGCATAGTTGAACATCTTCTTATCAAGAAGTAATTATTAATCCTGATCCAGGAACTTATTAGAATATTCTGGAGTTGATCGGGATTTTATTTGAAGTGGCGTAATACAATGTCCGATATTCCTAATTTGGAGGACCATTGTTCGTAGTAACTTACATTATTACTTTATTACATGTGTAAATACCACAATGACCACATATTTTCAATTGGATTGAGGTCAGGGGACTGTGCAGGCCACTCCAGGATGTTGTAGGATTGGTCTTTAAGGTATTCTTTGACTAGTTTGGACGTATGCTTAGGATCATTGTCATGTTGAAAAACCACCTGATGACGTTCGAATCCTAATTTATCGATGCTAAACTCGATAGTACGCTCCAATTCATCTTCCAAAATCTCTCTGTACAATTCTTTATCCATATTACCATTGATCTTGCACATCCAACCGACTCCTGCATAGGTAATGGCGCTCCACAGCATAATACTGCCTCCACCATGCTTAACAGTCATCTTGACATGTTACGATTTCAAGCTTTCCCCTGACCGGATCCAAGCCCAGGTGCGTCCATCTGAATTAAATCTATTTATTTTCGTCTCGTCTGACCAAATAACACGTTTCCAGTCATCTACAGTCCAGTCCTTGTGAGCCATACACCAAGAAACCCTCTTACGGATGATTTTAGCACTAAGCAAAGGCTTCTTCGGCTTCTCAATCGCACCAAGGCCGGCCTTACGAAGGGTTCTGCGCACTGTCACAGCACTTACTTTCCTTCCAATGTCCTTTTCTAACTCTTTAGCCACCTTTGCTGCACTTGACATCCGGTTTTTCGTCACTTGGCGGACACAATAGCGTTCATCAGCTGCCGATAAGATCTTGCGTCGGCCGCCTTTTGGCTTTGTTTTAATCGTAAGATTAAATAAAAAATTAAACAAAAAAACAATAGCAGCAATATAAAAATTAAAATCCTTCTTTATTGCAGATTTCTTTATATTGCAAAAGAGCCCCGTTTAATGGATAAAAAGTTGGCATCTATTTATATTCTTTGTGAGCGTAGATATAAAAGATATAGACTCGGCAACGATGTCGTGCTGAAGAACCAATGATTAAGCTAAAGCTTGTCGATGTTCTAATATATGCATCTGAAGTTGAACAATAGAAATAATAACCAGTCAATTAACTTTGATCTAATTACTTTTGGGGTTGACAATTGATTAGACTCGCTTGGATGACAAATACTGATCTTATTGTTCTAAATTTGGAAAAGTGTGGAATTGTTCAATCATAGTTTAATCTTTGTGTATCGTTATTATTTTAATACAACTGATATCTTATAGAAAATAACTATGTTTACAACAGGCTTTCCAAGTCCAAAGCAATAGGATTTTCGGAGTCTCCCAACCGTACTCTTGCTTAAACCAGTAGAACCTTCCACTTCCCGAACCGACTTACCTTGTTTAAGTAGAGAAATTGCTTGAACAACTGTTTCTTGAGAGGCTTGTTTCATGTTGAGATATAATGGGTGAGTAATAAATCAGTAGGAGTTTAAAACTTCAGCAGTGAGTAAAAAAAAGCTTAGAGACATACAATGCGCATTTGTAAGCAGTTTGGTACCTCTATGCAACTTGTGGGTCGATATTTTATCATATTTTATATTTTTTTGAGAATGCGACAAAACTGTCCCAATGCACCGCTTGTTTTTGATTCCCTCTATCTCCATTTGCGGCACTTTAATCGGTCTTTGCTATATGTTGCTTACTTCTACAAGGCTTTGGCTATCGAATGATATACAACAAACCATAAATTAATCTGATAACCATAACGCTACAGGCCATAAAAGAGAAAATTACAAAACATTGGGACAGTTTTGTCGCTCACTGTATATGATATGGAATATCCAAGCTCCGTGAGTTTGTCATGTACTTCCTTTGCAGTCTTGAGTTGGCCTTGTAAAACCTGAAGTTTGATGAACCTCTTCGTCTGAGCGGACACAACCATCGGTCTACCACCAAGTCCACGCTGTCGGTTTGGGAAAAACTTATTCGCATAGTTATTAACTGTTGCATACGTAACCCCAAAACGGTTCGCAACCTCCATGGAGTCTTTTCCATCAAGTAGAGCGGACTTTATATAGTTTTTGATGTCAGCCGAGAGAGATTTAGGCATAATTGAGTTGTTTAAGATATTTAGAAAGTAAATGGAAAAAATTGAAAAAAAAGAGAAAAACGACTCCTTTTATTCTTTTGGAGACTTTATGAGTCGTAATAAGTCATTAAAAGTCCGCGGAGTCTGTCCGTCGGTCCGTGTATCCGACATTTATGAAAGTGAAAAAACTCTAAAAATAAACCAGCCTTCTTTTAGTAGTTGTTTTCGGATGAATAATCATCATCTGGGATTGAAATTGCAACATCCTATTTATTACATTTAGTGCTACATATATGCAAAATTTCAAGGCGATACACCAATTTGGTAGAACATAACAACCAAAAACGCTGATAGCATCATAACGTTTTTAGAGTTTTTTCACCCACTGTATCTATTCAGTATGGAACGTTTTTAATAATCATATTTCATCTTTGTATAGCAACATCCTTCTAAATAAAAGTTATTAGTATTTCTGAGAGGTACTTCTTAAGATCATTGATGTATCCATCATTCATAACTCGATATTAAGATAGTATTAATAAGCTACATGTAAAATATATCCAATAGATAGACTACAGGGTAATTCGGATAACCTTCATTAAGGATAAGATACTGCGTAATTGCACGGTTAAATTATATTAAATCCAGGAACTAAATCACAGTCAGCCGCAGTCAATCATATACGAGTACACTCTTTCCGGAAAGTAAATTCGCCCAGGGGCGAGAACAAAATTCGGGTTGCACGAAAAGTAAATTCGCCCTGGTGGAAAATCAATTCGCTTGGGCAAGAACAAAAATTCGTGTTGTACGAAATGTAAATTCGCCTCGCGCTGACAAATCATATGCTCTATTGCCAAGATTATATTGTAGGACAAAGCTTGGCATTTTTGGATATAAAAGAGCATGGTAAATGCTCGACTCCGTTTTATTTCCTTTTCACAATTATACCGTAAATCACAGATAATGAACATTCAATTCTTGTTTGAAAATGGGCAAGGTTCTGTCGTCGACGAGTATGGCAGACCTGAACCAATGGATTATATTGTTGATGAAGAGCAGTTTCGTCTTGAAACATTGAGTTCTCATACGCAATATTTAGCTCAGATGCCTCAGGAGAGTGAGAGAGAAACAGAGGCAATGCAGATGGACATTCGGATAAAACATAGTAGCGATGTTATTATGAGGGAAACATCAGTGAAACGAAATTACACACGTTATTCAGATCAGGACAAAGTGAGGTTCTTCAAATTGATGTTTGAGAAGTGCCTGAGTGCGGCCGCTACTGCGACACAGCTTGGGATACATGTTCGTACGGGACAAAAATGGGCTAAACAGTACGAGAAAGATCCAGGCAGTATCTTTGAGAAACGGAGAAAGACTGGTCGTCCACGTATTCTCCATGAGGAACACAAAAACACTATCCTCGAGTGCATCGATGAGAATCCTTCAGTCGTCCTAGATGAGATAATGAAGAAGTTAAAGCAAATATT
Organism: Rhizopus delemar RA 99-880; assembly: GCF_000149305.1. Classification (NCBI taxonomy): domain Eukaryota; kingdom Fungi; phylum Mucoromycota; class Mucoromycetes; order Mucorales; family Rhizopodaceae; genus Rhizopus; species Rhizopus delemar. The sequence goes on from NW_027137846.1 coordinate 55,423, forward strand.
CACAGAATTGAAAGTATCCAAAAGTACCTTGTTTGATTTTGTAAAAAAACATTGCAATTTGTCCCTCAAAAAAGCTCGACTTCAACCCATAGACCGGAATAGCGAAGAAAAGATTCAAGAGCGCTTAGATTGGGTTCGCAAATGGGAAAAAACAGATATGGATTTTACGACAAACTGTGTCTTTCTTGACGAATCTGCTTTCCATATTAATTTGAAACGTAGTATGGCATGGTCAAGAAAAGGTACACCGGCAGTGGTCACAGTTCCCAAAACACGAGCAACAACAACAACTATTTTAGGCGCGATTTCTGCTGAGGGTCTCATCAAATGCAGCCTTAGACTTCCTCAGCCTCAAACCAATAAAAAGAGAAAGAGGGGAAATAGCGTTGCACATGCTAGCAAAGGAACGGTTACGGGACACTATGTCAGTTTTCTGAAAGCCACAATGGATGAAATGGACCAGTATCCGAACATGAAAGGTCATTACCTCGTGATGGATAATGCTCCTATTCATACATCGGAAGACATAGCCAAATACGTAGAATCTCGCGGCTACCGATGCGTTTACTTGCCTCCCTATTCTCCTGAGCTTAATCCAATTGAGCAATTCTGGTCAGTAGTCAAAAGTAAAGTGAAACGCAACAAGTTTCTCGAGAAGGAAACGTTGATGACCCGGATCAGTGAAGCTTCTAATAGCTTAAAATTAAGTGATTTTAAAGGGATTGTTATGCATTCTCATAAATCCTTGGATAAGTGCCGTAATAGCCAAGCTCTCTGAAAAATCGATTTCATATTAAAGAAGTAAGAGCATTTGTGACAGGAATGAAAGTTGAATGACGGTTTTTTTTTTTTTTTTTGGATTATGGACTATTTGTGAAACCAATAACTCACATTTATTGCAATACAATCAAGACACGCAATTTACTGGCATTTTTTTTTAATTCGATAAAAGGTGGGGGAATAGTTTTTCATGTGGTATTGGATATGTCTGAAAATGGGTGTCTGTCGGCAATGGACTTTGTATAGATGTTGTAAAATTTGCCATCCTTGGGCATCCATCCATAGTCATCTGCACCTCCAGGAGAAGGAGAACGAGATCCACCACAAGAAATAGGAGAAGCGACCGCAGATAGCGAACCAAACAATGCGCGAGGAAGTTGAGCAAGGTTAACGTCATCGGCAGGAGGGTCATAATAAGTTGGTCTTATAGCACTTGCTAACCGACAACCCGTCATCCACGAATCTTGACGGCTGATTGTCGTTCCAATGGTGCTGCCACGGTCATCAATACAATCAATCGATTTTCGGATCATGGTCGCATTTCGTTCCAAATCAGAGATCATCGTGAAGAGCAGGGTCAATGATTGCTTAAAGTCGTGAAACGAGGATAGATTTCGAGGGAAATGAATGATGCCTTGATGAATAGCGGCATAGAGTCCAGGTTCAGTCAAGTGAACAGTTCTGCAAAACCATGAGAAAAAAAATTGATGAGCAAAAGCTATGATTGATTGATTTATACTTATCTTGTTTTTTTATGTTTTCAATAGAGGGGAAAAGAGTAGTTCAGAGGAATGGTCTCCATAACAAAGAGCAACGTGGGTCTTTGCTTAGAACATACTTATTTCTATTCATTTTTCCGCCTGGTCATAAAGCTGCCATTCCAGCCTACACACCAGGGATAATCAATGAATAATTTCCCATTGAAAACGGCTGGCATGTGACAGCATTCGAACGAATGGATGTTCTTAATAAAGAGCGACATGAGTCTTTACTTAGAATACTGTAGATGTTCATACTTAAAAAACCTCCGTTTCCGTCTACAACTTATTGCCCACCATTCCGAGCAAGTCATAGAGATAATCCGAAGATCCCATGCCAAACAAATCAAAGATAAAGAAAATAAAAAAAAATTTTTTAACCGACGGCTTTGGGGAGCTGTTATTTTTGGAGTACTCCAAAATTTGTGACGGACTTTTGGAGTGTCATGAGTCCCAAGTAAACCTCTGCTTCGGAGGTTTAAATCCCCTTATTCCAAATAATGTTTCTAATCTTTTCCATAGCGGAATGGAAGGGGCCATAGACCCTTATTAAAGCATACCGCAACTATTGTACAAAGCCATATAAATAGCTCTAATAATTTTATCAAATAAAACGATATCTTTAACTCTCCTAAAATCTCGATCTATTCTTTTGATCATTTCCAAACACAAATAACTTCTTTATTTAGAATTATCTTGTGTAGCTTAAATCTTAAATCCTCAACTTATTTCAGGAGTACTCCAAAAATATCGGCACCCACGGCTTTGTGCTTTTTTTTTTTTTTTTAGTTTGCTTTTCTCATGAATCCCATTCCTCATGGTATAAGACCTGGATTTAAGCTGACAAAGGATGATTGTCAAGTATACAAAGTGTTGGATCTTTTTTGTGTACTTCCTGTGGAGCACTGGGCCGATCTTGAGAAGGTCATTTCTGAAATGCTGAAGGCAGACAATTCTCTTTATTGTGATGCAAAAACTGCCAAAGGAATTCTTCAAAAATCTCTGATTGTGATTGGCAAAAAACGAAAAGACTGTTACCCATTGCGTACCTTTTGTGATCAGTTGGTTTCCTACTACAGATCAAAGTACATCACTAAAACCTTCGCAACCATTTGGATACAAAAGCAACAGTTATCACAAGAAAAAATGCGCGCCATAAATGTTGGTGCCAGGAACGGTGTGAGACTGTCAACAGTGGGTGCCATTCAATTTGGTGAAGAACTTGAAGCATCAATTGAGCAAAACCTGGGTCCATCTAAGCAACAGCAAGAGTCACAACAACAACGGAATCTTCAGCAAAAGCCACAACAACAAGAGCCACAGGAACAGCAAGAGCCACAGGAACAACAAGAACCACGTGAACAACAAGATCGTCAACCACAACAGAACCAGCTTCAACGAGAATCGGTAGTGAAAACTGATGAATCAACCGATGAATTGCTGTCCTACTATATAATGCTGGAGGAACATGATGCGTTTTACTTCCAAGACTCAACTCTTGGCACAAGAATCAAGCGTGCGGCCCTTCACATCTTCAAATCTTGGAAGAATGGCATGGAATTGACAGATATGCAGCGATATTGGATGAAATGTGGTTTATCTTCGATTTTGGATCTGGTTAATCCCAAGTCTACTCGAGCCTTTTTACATTCTGATGAAGAGGATTGGCATCGCGTTGAGAGCAAGTTTACCCTTAGGCATCGAATCACCCATCCTTCTCTCCCAGACATCTTTGATCAAACGTATGATGTTGTGGCTGCGCTACTGGAGAAACACAATGATATTGAAAAAGCTATCAATTACATCCGCCTTGTCAAAACCTCATCAACTGAAACGAAGAAGAAATTGAATGTCATTTCCACTGTCATTCATATATTGGAATCCAATGCATTTTTATTGAATCCGGATAACCTGCATCGCGTCACCGAATACGACTTCATAACTCAAATACGGTCTCCGTTGCTCAAGTCTATTATTGACGTCCATGGTATCTTACGGTTGAAAATTGGTGAATCAAGTCCTTGCCATGGTACTATGTCAAGAAAACGAATCTATCAACAAGTGAATGTCGGTTTCAAGGTAGACATTCGGATCCTGTATGACTCACGACACAATGAATATGATTTGCTTGCGTCGGAAGTGGCCAAGGCTGGATCTTCTTCGAAAATCAACGGTGATTTGACCAAGCTATTCAGAGAAGCCAAGGACAACCTGGACGACTGCATTCAGCATCTCCTGAATGAAAAGACAACTGTACCCTCCTCATGGTTTTTGCAAGCAAATAACCTTCATGCTCACCTTGGAACTGTTCACTTGACTGAACCTGGACTCTATGCCGCTATTCATCAAGGCATCATTCATTTCCCTCGAAATCTATCCTCGTTTCACGACTTTAAGCAATCATTGACCCTGCTCTTCACGATGATCTCTGATTTGGAACGAAATGCGACCATGATCCGAAAATCGATTGATTGTATTGATGACCGTGGCAGCACCATTGGAACGACAATCAGCCGTCAAGATTCGTGGATGACGGGTTGTCGGTTAGCAAGTGCTATAAGACCAACTTATTATGACCCTCCTGCCGATGACGTTAACCTTGCTCAACTTCCTCGCGCATTGTTTGGTTCGCTATCTGCGGTCGCTTCTCCTATTTCTTGTGGTGGATCTCGTTCTCCTTCTCCTGGAGGTGCAGATGACTATGGATGGATGCCCAAGGATGGCAAATTTTACAACATCTACTGTAGCGGACAAAACTGGTGCACAAAAATGAAAATCAGTATTGCATCTCCGCCATATGTCTGCGACTTTTGTGGCATATACCATCTGAAAGGCAGTCTAAAATATACATTATGATATGTAAACGGGAACTGTGTCGGACATCCCGCAGGCATAAGGTCATTTTTAGTGATTTTTTTGAATATTTCAATTTTCGCCAAAAATATAGTGCTTGTCTAGCCTTCCTTCAATTTTCCTCATATCTCTCCCGTTTGCTTTCATATTTCACAGTATATTAGTGAGCTTTAGTAGCTCTTGAAAAATACATAAACCCATGCTTATTTTGTATTTCCTATTGAATTCCCCCTTTTGTTTTTACCCTATTCACTATAACAAAGTACTAGCCTTATATGCTTAAGAAAATAAGCAACTGTAAAAGCAAAGCTCTGAGATTTCGAATACACTTAGTTCGTACGGCAGCGGATCTTTTTAGGGTAGCAAGAATCTCCAAATGGACAATCAGCAGGATAAGAAAGGAAGAAAAGAACATCAAGGCTTGTGACCGTGGTAGTCAACCGGTCGTAGTCAGCAAAATAACTAATGCAATCATCCGCCTAAAGTTTCGACAAGGACCTTTACGCACAGCTTCTGATGCTCAGCTCTTTTTGAGGTCCTTAGGATACAGTATTAGCAAACTGTCAGTCAGAAGGCACTGTAGGAAGCTAGATTTTGAGTCTGGAACTAAGGAATCGAAGATTTTCATTAGCTGTATAAGCCAGAAAAAGCGATGAAAGTGGTACCACGACAAACCATAGCATACTATAGAGGGCTGGAAGTCCATCATATTTAGCAATGAAAAAAACATGAATGTTATGAGTGCAGATAGTATACACTAATATTGAAAGCAAGTCAAGCAACCTTAGCGATCTTTTTACGGTGATCAAACAATGAAGCATGCTGGCTGCTCTGTTACATTTTAAGGCTGTATTAGATATTGAGGACCAGGATATTTGTGTCAAGTATACTATGCTGTAATAAAGTCATAGATATACACATGTATTTCGTTACTACATACCACAAAAGCCTAGGACATAGTGGTCTAAAATATCGTAATCTCTCGTTTCAGCATGACAATGACACAAAGCACACGGCAAGACATGCCACACAATCAATATTTAATAGCAGGGCTTCTGTGCTAAAGGGTTAGTTATCACTAATCCCGACTTAAGCCTTCTTAAGCATGTCCGGTGGCAATTGAAGGCAAAGCTATGACGATACGACACTAGACCAAAAAGGATAGGTTATCTTTGGAAAAGAATAGTTAAAGAGTTGGGCTCTTTTACTGAAAGTGACATATACGCATACTACTAGCATATGGCAAGAAGAATGTTGGATGATATCAAGAGATGAGATGATTATACAAAGTCTTAAATTTTAGACACTTTTGCGGTTTTTAGGAAATATAAAATTTTATAAATAAAAAGCATGCTCTTCGCTCAGTTTTAACAATGTCATGCTAGGAATACACGTAAATTACATTGACTAGTATATCTTCCTTCTAATATAGCTTCACGACTATCGCAATTACCATGAGCAAGTAATGGTGGTTAAAAGCTGAAAAAAAATTTTGTGCACCAGTTTTGTCCGCTACTGTATACAAAGTCCATTGCCGACAGACACCCATTTTCAGATATATCCAATACCACATGAAAAACTATTCCCCCACCTTTTATCGAATTAAAAAAAAATGCCAGTAAATTGCGTGTCTTGATTGTATTGCAATAAATGTGAGTTATTGGTTTCACAAATAGTCCATAATCCAAAAAAAAAAAAAAACCGTCATTCAACTTTCATTCCTGTCACAAATGCTCTTACTTCTTTAATATGAAATCGATTTTTCAGAGAGCTTGGCTATTACGGCACTTATCCAAGGATTTATGAGAATGCATAACAATCCCTTTAAAATCACTTAATTTTAAGCTATTAGAAGCTTCACTGATCCGGGTCATCAACGTTTCCTTCTCGAGAAACTTGTTGCGTTTCACTTTACTTTTGACTACTGACCAGAATTGCTCAATTGGATTAAGCTCAGGAGAATAGGGAGGCAAGTAAACGCATCGGTAGCCGCGAGATTCTACGTATTTGGCTATGTCTTCCGATGTATGAATAGGAGCATTATCCATCACGAGGTAATGACCTTTCATGTTCGGATACTGGTCCATTTCATCCATTGTGGCTTTCAGAAAACTGACATAGTGTCCCGTAACCGTTCCTTTGCTAGCATGTGCAACGCTATTTCCCCTCTTTCTCTTTTTATTGGTTTGAGGCTGAGGAAGTCTAAGGCTGCATTTGATGAGACCCTCAGCAGAAATCGCGCCTAAAATAGTTGTTGTTGTTGCTCGTGTTTTGGGAACTGTGACCACTGCCGGTGTACCTTTTCTTGACCATGCCATACTACGTTTCAAATTAATATGGAAAGCAGATTCGTCAAGAAAGACACAGTTTGTCGTAAAATCCATATCTGTTTTTTCCCATTTGCGAACCCAATCTAAGCGCTCTTGAATCTTTTCTTCGCTATTCCGGTCTATGGGTTGAAGTCGAGCTTTTTTGAGGGACAAATTGCAATGTTTTTTTACAAAATCAAACAAGGTACTTTTGGATACTTTCAATTCTGTGAATATTTGCTTTAACTTCTTCATTATCTCATCTAGGACGACTGAAGGATTCTCATCGATGCACTCGAGGATAGTGTTTTTGTGTTCCTCATGGAGAATACGTGGACGACCAGTCTTTCTCCGTTTCTCAAAGATACTGCCTGGATCTTTCTCGTACTGTTTAGCCCATTTTTGTCCCGTACGAACATGTATCCCAAGCTGTGTCGCAGTAGCGGCCGCACTCAGGCACTTCTCAAACATCAATTTGAAGAACCTCACTTTGTCCTGATCTGAATAACGTGTGTAATTTCGTTTCACTGATGTTTCCCTCATAATAACATCGCTACTATGTTTTATCCGAATGTCCATCTGCATTGCCTCTGTTTCTCTCTCACTCTCCTGAGGCATCTGAGCTAAATATTGCGTATGAGAACTCAATGTTTCAAGACGAAACTGCTCTTCATCAACAATATAATCCATTGGTTCAGGTCTGCCATACTCGTCGACGACAGAACCTTGCCCATTTTCAAACAAGAATTGAATGTTCATTATCTGTGATTTACGGTATAATTGTGAAAAGGAAATAAAACGGAGTCGAGCATTTACCATGCTCTTTTATATCCAAAAATGCCAAGCTTTGTCCTACAATATAATCTTGGCAATAGAGCATATGATTTGTCAGCGCGAGGCGAATTTACATTTCGTACAACACGAATTTTTGTTCTTGCCCAAGCGAATTGATTTTCCACCAGGGCGAATTTACTTTCCGGAAAGAGCGTATTCTATGACAAATATAGCAATAGAAGAACACGTAACCCTTATCTATTTGTCATCAGCTAGGCCATACTCATTAATTATTAATCCATGACATGAAATATTATCCGTGTATGAAAAGTATAAATAGAGTACAATTTTCTTATTAAACAAAACAATCTCTTTATCGAGTCTCGTCCTCTCTTGTTCCTTTTATTCTCTTGGATAAATCAATTTTGATCCAAAAGCTCAATTTTTTGAGAAAGAAAGGCGTACACGTTTATTATTAGACATTTTTTTATAGATAGAATTTATTGTATCATATATTTATTCTCATCAAAATTATTTTGAGTCTACAACTCGTATATTATCCTTCCAGCAATTTTGATCAAGTCTTAAGCAAGTTTTGATTTGTTCTTACACAATTACCAAATACAGTGGGTCAAAAAACTGCACCAACGCAACTCAGTTTTTCGGAAATACCAGTATAGCTCTGTCAGTTTAAAAGTAAACATTACGAAACTTGGAACAAAACGAGTTACTACTGTTACTATTTATTGACAAAAGTTTCAAGGTCAGATGCGGAGTATTGATTTAAAGAGCACTCAGCAAAAAGAGGAGGTCGGTTGGTGCAGTTTTTTGACTTTTTTAATATTAGTGGATCCACCCTTCTTTGCTAAGACTGCTTGCATTCTGTCTGGCATACTGTGTATATATTTGATGCATTGTTCCTTAGTAAACGAATTCCATTCATTTTCGATTCTTTGCCACAATTCATGGATGCTGGTCGCCCTATTATCATACATGCTCAGCTTTAACTTCAAGTGATGCCATATATGTTCAATAGGATTAAGATCTGGACTTTGTGATGGCCAATCGTCAATGTAAATCATGCCACTATCCTTCATCCATTGTGTTGTGGACTTTGATCGATGTTTGGGATCATTATCGTGCTGAAATACCGACGTTTCCCAGTTCAGACCATAGTACTCCATAGTGTCTTTTAGACTTGTACCAAGGATTTCTTGGTATTCCTCTGAATTCATGGTGCCATCATAGATCTGACATGCGTATCCAGGTCCTTCGCTGGTTATACAACTCCCTAACATGAGACCACCGCCTCCATGCTTCACAGTAACGTCGATATTGTTTAGGATAGGGGGGTTTTAGGTAAAAGTAGTATAACAACAAAGATAAAGAAATACTGTTAGAACTTGGTATCTCTTTATTAAGTTAAGATAACTAAGATTGAATATATTAAATTCTACATGTAAAAAGTGAGAGTATTTATAGACATGATACGGATAAAGAATTAGGACAGATTTATGATCAATTCGACAGAATAGATGATTACTATTTCTAATTATTAGTTTAGCCTGTTCCTAGTTTGTATTGTCAATTATGCTATTGGGATGGTTTCAGATAGCTCTGGATGTAGGACTATTTAGGAGATGGTACGGATGAATATAAAATCCTCTAGTTCCGTGATTGGATATTATGGCTAATAATAATATCTCAGTTAGGATAAATGTTTACATTATTAAAGATGATCCGGTAAGTAATTGTCATTCCTTATTCAACATGCTCATATCATCAATAAACCATTTTACAACCACGCCATACATTTGACTGTGTGAAGTTAATATGAATAAAGCTTAATATAAAAATCTAATCAAAGTCTTTTATTGATCTGTGTTGGGAATAATGTTATAAATGATTCCAAGTTATGTCAACATACTATTCAGGATCATATCCGATTCCTTTTACTAACATAAAGTGACTATAATCTTATGTATCCTTAACAGATATGCTGAGGCTGTAAATGATCACATTTTCTTTTCCAGTAATACTTGCAACCATCAGAGCCCCAAATGTTGATTTTCGTCTCATCAGAAAAGATGACACGTCGCCAATCATGTACTGTCCAATATTGATGCTTTTTAGCCCATACTAATCGAGCCTTCTTGTGCTTTTCAGTCAATAATGGCTTTTTCTTTTTGATCTCAGCATAAATTTCAACTGAATGTAAGATATTAATTGCCGATTGATACGACATAGGGTGTCCAAGCTCCTCCAACTTCATTTGCACATCCTTGACAGTCTTCCAACAACCTGTGAGCACTTGTCTCTTGATGTATGGACGTGTTGACTCTGCCACAATGCTCGGTCTACCTCCTCTTTTACGTATTCTATCGTGTATCCACTTATTTGCATACCTATTGACGGTATTTCTATGCACTCCAACTCGTTTCCCAATGACTGCAGGATCAACACTGTTCTCTAATAATACTTTGATACTGTTTTGAATATCGGATGGAAGCTTTTTGGGCATTTCTAATAATGGATAGATACTGACGATGTACAATGGGTTTGGGTAAAGCAGGAAAGAAAAAAAAAGAAAACAATTGCAAAAAAAACTTTATTTTCAGGTCCCCAGTGTGACTAAGCATCAGCAAAATTCGATTAAATTTGCTGGAATAGTCTCAGTCCGGACATATGATATCAAATACCTTTTCATTTTAAAAGTCAAAAAACTGCACCAACCGACCTCCTCTTTTTGCTGAGTGCTCTTTAAATCAATACTCCGCATCTGACCTTGAAACTTTTGTCAATAAATAGTAACAGTAGTAACTCGTTTTGTTCCAAGTTTCGTAATGTTTACTTTTAAACTGACAGAGCTATACTGGTATTTCCGAAAAACTGAGTTGCGCTGGTGCAGTTTTTTGACCCACTGTATATACCAACCGACAGTGGTCTATGTGGAAACACGTTGTACAAATATGTCTATAATGTAGTTACAATACGTATTAAGTGACTTCATTTGTTAACAGTCACATATTTCGATTTAAGGGTATTTTTTATTTAAGGGTGGATATTCCAAAAATTTTGATCACCCTTAAATAGAGCGGCTACTGTACTCACACTATCAATCGTTAATAATGCTTGATCGCTATACAATGATTATCTTTGGAGCACAACAGTCTAAATACAGTAGCGGACAAAACTGGTGCACAAAACTTTTTTTTCAGCTATAAGCTACCATTACTTGCTCATTACAGTTGCAATATCTATGAAACTATATCAGATAGAAGGCGTACTAAATGTTGCAAATTGTGCAAAGTTTAATCATTGCATTGCCAAAAATGAGGGAGAACCAAGCTTTTTATTTATAAGAATAGATATTTTTAAAAAACTATAAAAGTGATTAAAACCTAAAAGTTCGTATAATTGCCTCGTCTTTTGATAACAGCAGCAATTCGTTTTGGCATGCTTTCGTAGTATGGCTACATATCACTTTCAGTAAAAGAGTTCCACTTTTTATCGATTCTTTTCCAGAGATTGTGTCGTATCCCAACATACTTTAAACATGATTCATATTCAATTTATAAGAAATCAGAGTAGTGAATGCTTTACAAAGATTTATTACAGTCTTTTCTCTATTATTCGGTCATAACTAATTCCATTCCTTTAACTCAATGCAAGCTTTTAATATAACTCCTGATGCAATGCAACATAAATGAAAGTGTTTTGCCAAATAAAGAATATGAAGCAAAAACTACAAAAAGACGATAGTTGTGAAACTAAAGACTATATATGACTTTATTAATAAAAATATTGAGGGTATTTATACTTTTTGAATGTCTGGGTCTTTACCGCTATTTCAATTGATCGGTTAAAAGAATGATATGGAATATAAGGAAGGATAGTGGATAATCAATAGCCGCTGTCTACTTGACGAATTAAGGGACAATGAAGTAATTAAACTATTGATCTAACGATAATTATAGAATAGGATTGAACTGCCGTTGTTGTAATCAGGTTCCGATATAGTCTTTTAGAACGCTGGTAGGACAACAGGGCAAGATTGGCTATTGCAGAATTCTCACGTTTATTAATAGAGATCTGGTTAGACTATAATTCTGTAGTATCCAAGTTTATCCATGAATGTTCACTTTATTAGTTGTGTGGATACAACAGAAAGATCAGATCTACTTAAGAAATAATTATAAAACAGTCCACTTGCATAACCAGGAACAGATCTTCACATTAAAACTTACTGACACTAGATCTACAGTTATAATTAATTAAAGTATCTTGAAAAGGATTTAATTAAACCTCCATGAAAAGAATATAAATACCAGATATTACAATATTAAATAAAAAGATAACTTTTTCAGCCTCGTTGAATTTTATAGTCTTTTTATTCTTACGAGATAACACAATAAGGTCATTTTTAGTGATATTTTGAATATTTCAATTTTCGCCAAAAATGTAGTACTTGTCTAGCCTTCCTTCAATTTTCCCCATATCCCTCCCGTTTGCTATCAGATTTCACAGTAAATTAGTAAATTTTCGTAGCTCTTAAAAAATATATAAACCCATGCTTATTTTGTATTTCCCATTGAATTCCCCCTTTTGCTTTCACCCTATTCACTATAACAAAGCACTAGCCTTATATATTTAAGAAAATAAGCAACTGTAAAAACAAAGCTCTGAGATCTCGAATACACTTAGTTCGTGTGACAGCGGATCTTTTTAGTATAGAGAGAATCTCCAAATGGACAATCAACAGGACTGTTTAGGATAGGGGGGTTTTAGGTAAAAGTAGTATAACAACAAAGATAAAGAAATACTGTTAGAACTTGGTATCTCTTTATTAAGTTAAGATAACTAAGATTGAATATATTAAATTCTACATGTAAAAAGTGAGAGTATTTATAGACATGATACGGATAAAGAATTAGGACAGATTTATGATCAATTCGACAGAATAGATGATTACTATTTCTAATTATTAGTTTAGCCTGTTCCTAGTTTGTATTGTCAATTATGCTATTGGGATGGTTTCAGATAGCTCTGGATGTAGGACTATTTAGGAGATGGTACGGATGAATATAAAATCCTCTAGTTCCGTGATTGGATATTATGGCTAATAATAATATCTCAGTTAGGATAAATGTTTACATTATTAAAGATGATCCGGTAAGTAATTGTCATTCCTTATTCAACATGCTCATATCATCAATAAACCATTTTACAACCACGCCATACATTTGACTGTGTGAAGTTAATATGAATAAAGCTTAATATAAAAATCTAATCAAAGTCTTTATTGATCTGTGTTGGGAATAATGTTATAAATGATTCCAAGTTATGTCAACATACTATTCAGGATCATATTTGATTCCTTTTACTAAAATAAAGTGACTATAATCTTATGTATCCTTAACACAAGCACATGTTTTCTTGTTTCAATTAAAATTTATTTATGAACAGTTGAAACGTAGAGCATTTTTATAAGAATAAATGGTCATGTATATCTTGAGCATATACTAAATATAACGTCGGGTTAAGCAAGTTTCAGATTTCATTTTACCTTTATAATAATGTAATGAAGAGCCACAGAATGTCCACAGCTCTTATTCAAGAGCTATCGTAAAGTAAATCTTATCGGCAGATTAGGGAATAAATTCAAAGCAGCCAAGATCTTTTATGTTATTTTTGTATTGTTGAGATATCCATGGTTTTATTTATGGTCAACAACATGAGTTAATCAAAGTAAACCGTCTCAAGAGTCAGTCAGTTGTTGCAGAAGATGATAAAGGTACATATTGAATAATACACACACACACCTCTTAAATCTTTTTCTTTCTCTGGTCACTCAGTCACTCCTTATACCTCTTCTATGCCCTGTCGCATCCTTAAAGTACTCACGCCTACAGGCACATCAGTAAAAAAGAATACACCCCTCTTGTCCATCGAATCTATGAAGACTGAGATCAAAATTCTCAGCCGACATGAAGGTGTGGTTAATATGAAAGTACAAGAAAATCAATTGGTTGATGCAAGAGTACTTTTGTGTACAGTGGATAAGCAATAATAAACAAAGAATAATATTTATTCATTTATAACTTGAGTTTATGTTCCATACTTGTATGCAAATCCATAGAATCAGTCGATAAGCTAGGGTCTATATATCGTAAGTCATGTTTACATATAAAAAAGCTACTGTCATCTTTACCGTTAAGAAAATCTTCATAGTCAATTGTTTCATCTCTACCCATCAAAATATCCAGGTGTAAATTTGAGGTGGGCATAACAGGTGTACGCTGGCGCTAAGCAAATAGCTTAGTACAGCTCCTATATAAAGCTCTTTTTTTTATCTAGTACCTTTTCAACGATGCTTCTTTCCATCATAAGCTTAACTGGTGCATGCATTCCATATGCTTGACGTGCTAAATTTAGCTTTAATTCCCATTGTGCTTCTTCCCACTATTCCAAAAAAAAAAAAAATTACTTTCTCTTTCTGGTTCAATTTGGTTTTTATCATACTTGATTCAATCTGCTTTCAAGAGGGTGCTTGGGCAAAACTTCATTTTTGATGGAACGAGTACCATAGCGAAAAGTATCGTGGCCTCCGTATTCACTATGAGTTGTATTTAATGTGCTCTTAACGGTTTCAGGGTATGAATCAGGAACGATGCGAAGAGCCTATATTATGATTTAGCGTCTTCATCCTTTTTCTAGTTTTAATTTACCATTATTCTCTTTATTAGTTAATTTATTAAAAAGAAAGGAAAAGGTTGCTGCATGCTCATTTAAATTGCTTGCGTGTCATTGTGAACGGTCACAGTCTAAGTAAAAATTGATTTGCTGAAATTATTGCTGAATGTGTTGGTCACCATATAATTTTAACATTTATTTATTTATGGATGATATACTATACTTCAAACTTTGGAGAAGTCGCAGTTTTTGAATAAAGCTATTTATGTACCTATCGCAGACGAGCATTTTAATCTTGCGGCATGGAATATCAAGTAAAGACTAAGTAATCAATGCTCAAAAGATGCTCTGGAAAGTCAATTGCTGGCCTCGTAAGTCAACAATTGACTAAAATAATGTTTAGACTCTAAGCAAATTTTGTCAAGCTTATTATTTCGTCTTCAATTTTATTATTATTATTTCTTATTAATTAGTGGTCTTTATATCCTATTTGTATTTTTATTTAACACAGTAATGCTCCATAGCACTGAAAGATTTTTACTTAAAGCTTTGTGGAATACATATTTTAAATATAATATATAGCTTTGACGTACTCAATTTGGTCATAAACCGTAACAAATTGCCTTCAAATACCTCTAGCCGCAGAGGTTGATTTATGTGTACAATCATTTTCTACCATATGCTTAGATAATAGCCAAAGAGCGCAGGTTTATCGACTGAATATTACAATATAGCTAGATGAGCTACAGGCTTTTAACAATTTCATTCAAGCTTTATTACATTATTAAATTAGGAGTAACTTTTTCTAAAAAAAAAAAAAAAAAAAAAAAAAAAAAAAAAAAAAAAAAAAAAAAAAAAAAAAAAAAAGGTACTTTATGGTCATCAAATCAATTTGGTTTTGGCTTCTGTATTGGAGAATATTTCTTTAAGAGCATGGCGGAATTTAATATAAGATACGCACTTCAAATAAACCTTTTATACTAGCAGAAGACATAAATAAAATAGAGAATTAGCAATGCACAGTAAGCAAGCTTTTGTCTACGAGTCAATCGCAAGACCGTATGAATAATATTGATATGGTTCGACTCAACAGTGTACAAAGATATTTACATCAAAAACGGCTAGCACACACCCTTGTGTGGTTTCATATTTAAAAGCCCTTCTTCCGTATGTTAAATGTTGTCAATATTCTCATTCATACAAGGTTTATCTTATTTACAGTAGAGGACACATGTTTTACCTTACTTCCAAATATATTTAACCTACAATTATAAATAAAATGTTGTTGAAATCTTAGAAAAGTATACTTATTTATTAAATTATTATAGCATTGAGATAGCATGTGAGTATTAAATATAATACTAAGCTTATGCTTGAATAGAATAGTAACAGATCTGAGTTGTATGTAGGAAGGTAAGACGAGTCAGTCGTGACAAGTCAAATATGTTTATGGGAGAAAAATGTCTTGTAATAAAATGGTTTATGTCCAGAAATTGATAATAAGCTAGCTGAAGCACTGAATTTGCAGATTGTTGTTAAGTATACAAACTTACAATGGTATACTGATTATACAGTAGACGTGTTTCTTCTATATATATTAAACCAACAATTCTGAATATTACAGGTTTGGTAAATGACCTTCACATAATAAGAGTAGCAAAAAAGAACTATAATGAGATTATTTTTGTATTACTGGCAATTGCTTTTTTTTCTAGTTTCATTATTATTTACAGTTATTAAGTGAAGTTCGTCTAATTTTCAAGTGGAACAATTAAGCAAATACGTTAGAACAGCTAAATGACATAAAGATAGAACGATTTTAAAACAAGTTCAATACAGTTGAGTGCATTTTTAATAGCTATAACTAAGCTTCTTTAAGCGAAGGTTATTTCCTTCCGGTATATGGCCTAAGTAAGCTTTTGACTTGAACATTTTACAGCAAGCTAATCAGCGTCATTTATAAATATGATTACCGACAAGAAATGTATATGCTATGTGCATATTCCTGTTTATAACTTTATTCACAAAAATATGACAATCCGATTGCGAAACAATATATAATTTGAAGTCTTTGATTTTCTTTTTCTAAAAAAAAAAAAAGCAGGATCTGAGCATTTTCCCTCAACTGATATTTATTGCGACGAACACTTTGATATTTTAAAGAGATTGAATAAAAAGCTTTTAAAAATTCTAAGTTTGGGAGGGGTTGTTTCAACGAAATTATTTTTCATAGAATACTCTTATATGATTGATTTTGATTTAGTATCTGGATTTGATATAGTTTAGCTGTACAATTATGAAGTACTTATTCTTAACGAAAATTAGATTGATTGATTTCAAGAATAATGGATACATTAATATTCAAGAATATTGAAGCTTATCCTAATATTCGTTTCATTAGTTTTGTAGGAGATCGCACCTACACCTCCATCATTTGTCTTTATATCGTGAATATTGCTATTTTGAATCTTCATTTAAACAAAGGTTGCTATATGTTAGTTGTATGAATGAAATGGAACAACTGAAGTATATTAAAAAAATAGAAGCATTATAAAGGAATATAGTGAATTTGTAAATTAGCATTAACATATTAATAAAAAATAACGCAATTCATCATAAAGATGATGAACGTTTATGAAAGTAGTCATGAAAATCATTACTTTTCTAATTTCAAAGGTAGAATGAGAGAAGAAAGCATATATAGCAAAAGGATAAAGTTAAAGATGAGAATAAAGAAATATCAACAAAGTAGGTCAATTGCATAAAAAAAAAAGGTTATAAAATGTAAAATAGAAGTGTAATACATATAACAGCAATTCTCAGGTATCATTAAAATCATTTGATGAAAAGGTTGTTTTAAGAAAATAAACAAATAAAAGTATGCTAACTTAAGGTATAGCTTATAGAACACAAGCATTAATCCAAGAGTATTACATAAATAATAATCATATATTGTTGCTCGGCGATCAATAATTGTTTCTCGCTGATGTAGCAAATAGCAAATGTAGCCGCAAATATATTCAAGGTTTTAGTCGGAACCATATAGCATGTAATCACGTGTGTTTCTTAAAGAGATTAAAGAGTGACATATTCATCTACTATACATCAACCAATGCACCAAAGCTTAATATGCATACAGTGACCCACAAAACTATCCCAGTGTTTTGTGATTTTCTCTTGCAGAGCTTGTATCACTAAGATTATCAAGCCAATTGTCATGTTTTGACATGTCAATAAGATACAGCCTTATTATTCTGAGCTGAATCTTTACAAATGAAGTTGAATAAGAATAGATCCTGGTAGTTATCACTGCCCTGAACAGCCAAGTTTCACTTTTATCTTAATAGTTGATTATCAACACCAGCTTATAAATATTTTTGCTGTCAAATCATATCGGTCGTAACTATCTTTTGTCATCTAATCTCAGGCACTGCCCAATATATTATAAATAGCCTTGAAATCTTTCTTTAATAAAAGTATTCGATTTTAGAGCTATTGTTCGGTCTCGCTAACTCTTCTTTATCTTTATACTAAAAGCACTTTGTTATGTTTTAACGAATATCGGTACCTGGAGATTCTTCAATAAAAAATATGTCTGAGCTACATCACTTTTATCCTGTTTAAACAATTTTGTGTGTTATCTCCCGTGACTCTAAAATTGACTTGGTTATTGATTATATTCAGTAAGTATACTCGGAATGTATCTGAAAAATACAATGAATGCACCAAGAATGAAGTTGCTCAAGGTAGAAAGATAGACTTCATTTTAAAGCACAATAGTATTGAGCTTTGCTTTTTGAAGTTGAAATGTGCATCAGTATGTCATTCGTACATGTTATGGCAACAAACAAAAAATTTGCGCGTTAATAACTGTATACTTCATGACATTCACAAGCTCTTGGGTGATGAAACCATAGAGATTTTTGCATGGAATGGATCGGTAAATATAGTTAAAAGAAAAATTATTAAAATAAATTATTGGAATAAATGAAGATGGAGGTGCTTACGCTTTTTTTTTTTTTAAAAAAAAAAATAAAAAATAAAAACTGAATCATTATTAGAACATGCTGGATACACAATGAGGATGATGAATAATATCACTATTGTTTTGCCAAATAAGAATTATGAGACAAAAACTACAAAAAGACAATAGTTGTGAAACTAAAGATTATATATGACTTTATTAATAGAAATATTGAGGGTATTTATACTTTTTGAATGTCTGGGTCTTTACCGCTATTTCAATTGATCGGTTACAAGAATAATATGGAAAATAAAGAAAGGATAGTTAATAATCAATAGCCGCTGTCTTCTTGACAAATCAAGGGACAGTGAAGTAAATACTTATTGATCTAATCCATAATTATAAAATAGGATTCAACTGCCGTTATTATAACCAGGTTCCGATATAGTATTTAGAACGCTGATAGGACAACAGGGCAAGATTGGCTATTGCAGAAGTCTCACATTTATTAATAGAGATCTGGCTAGACTATAATTCCGTAGTACCCAAGTTTATCCATGAATGTTCACTTTATTAGTTGTGTGGATACAACAACTATTGCTATTGAAACTCATGTGTTATTTTTACAGAGTCATCGATTATAAATTAATGATTTCAACAGCACATATAAGGCTTAGTATATTTTAAGGATTTCTATACTCATGTTTATAAAAAAAATACATGAAGAAACAGCAAGAAGAAAAAGAAGAGCAATTGAAAACATGAATAATTCCCCATCACTGCCAAGTTCACAAAGTCCTTCTCTCCGTACATTTTTTTCCCCCCAAACGTGCTCACTATTAAATTAATAATGGAAGGTATTGCTGTCATCGAGTAAAGTGTTTTATGATTATGTTTGGAATTTATGTGGAAAAAATTCCAAAAAAGTTGAAAGATCTTCTTGTACGTGAGATAAATAGATGAAGAAGATATAGAATTCCAAAAAAAAAAAGTTATGAGCAGCTATACTTTGAGAAAACATATTCTAGTAACAAGAGATAAATGGGATATTAAAATGAGAAGAGTTATAAATAAAATCAAAAGATGTACTCATGTTTAAAAGGTATGCTTATTTGTTTATTTATGTGCATTACAAGGGAGAAAAAAGCATGAGTTGGGTTTTAATATGTTGTAATGAAGAAAGGGAGTTTATTGATTTACCCCTCTTTTTTTAACTATTTTCTTTTTATTTATAACAAATGAATCAATTCGATGAACTACCCGCAACTTTTATCTTGTTAAGAAATAGTAAAGCAATACAAGATGAATTGTATCAAAAAGCTCGTTACTGGTTAACTTCAATTGTAAAAGATGATGTCTTTTTTGCACCTTCTTCTGAAATGTGTATGGATACAATCACTCAAATGCCAACTCCTTCTTTATCACCCGTAACGTCTCCTTCTGACTTTTTGTATGAAAGAGAGCCTTTGTTTGATGGCATTGAAAATTATTTGCAGCAAGATTCTGATCTATTATCCTCAACACTTTCTAATATTACAACTACTACTACCACCACTACTACTTTATTTAGTGATGATGAATTAGAACAAGTAGAATTTCAATCTTCAAACAATTCTAATAAAAGGTTATCTCAAAATGCAGCAATAAACTTAAAGAGTAAACGATTTAAGTCAGACCATGATAAAATGACTTTATTTGAACAATTAACACAAGTTGGTATTGATTGGTGTAGGTATTGTGGAACAACCGAAGGTGTCAATTGGAGACCTGGTCCTTGGGGCAAACGTACTCTTTGCAAGTAAGCATTTTTAGAATATTCATTGTTTATACTGAGTTTATTCAATAGTAAACATGGGTGTGATTATAAAGGCTATGGTTTAGCAAGTAGATTACCAAGGCTTGATTTATCTGCGTTTCTGAAAGAATCATTACAAGATAGAAAACGGCCCATTGTACAGCAATTCTGTGTTATATGTCAGTCTTCAGAAGAAAGTCGCGATAACTTATTAGTTCCTTGTGATGGAGGTTGCTCCCGTGCATATCATCAACACTGTTGTTGTAACTTAGTAAACAGCGGAGATGATTGGTATTGTAGCTCAGATTGTATTGAAAATAAACAGAGGCATAAAGTTGGTAAATGAAATCAATATATTTCTTTATACAGCACACTCACTATCTCTACAGTTGTGGACTTACCAAGAAAAGATATGCCCTTGATGAAACTAAGGCAGAAAAGTGTATAAAGGATCCTTTTATATAAGCCATATTTTGTAGATAAAAAGAATAAAAATAAAATCAGTTTATAAGACAGTTTATTTCATGTCAGGAAGATGGCAGTAATATACTGACTTTTTGTAAAGATTACCATGTTTATGGTGAAATACATCCCCCCCTTTTTTTTACCAAACGGGATTGGCCATAATTAAATCGGTTACTTGTTGAAATGTTTTTTTGCCCTTGGCCAAATCATCAATAGATCTTAATGCGATGCCTAATAACAATGGTCTTGTTTCATGTGGGTTCATTGCAACAATAGCTTGAAGAATGGAAGTAGCATATAATATATACATATCACTCTGTGGACCATTTGAGTCTCCCATCAAGAATTGGGTTGTCGTAGGAAATGTGTCGAGAGTACTAATTCGATGAGGAGCAGCATCCAATGAAGTGTGAATCTATGACAATCTTAAGTTAGTATCTAGTTTTGGCATTTTCATGCTTTTTGCTTTACCAAGCTTCCTATTTTCCCATACTGCGTTACTACTATAAATATCTTATCCGAAAAGCCTTGGAGTGAAATTTCGGTTTTTATACTGTCAATGTTAATAGCGATCTGCTTATTTTTTACAGGAAACTCGTTGTTCTCCATTGGAATGAAAAAAGGCAAAATTTCTTTTGCCAGTCACAAACTCTTTTTTCACTTTTTTTCTTTTGTTTTCTTCAAAATACAAAATGATTCAAATTGGTAAAGCATTCGCAGTTTCTTTTGGTGCTTTAGCAGGAGGTGCAGCTGGTTTTTACTTTTTAGAGATGTACAAAATTCAATCAAAAGTAATTTGAACAAAAATAAATATGTATCATTATTAACCATAAAAAATTTAAAGGAACAACGTTTAGCATTGTTGTTGGAGAAAAAGAAAGAATACGAACGATTAAGGAATGAAAACAAAGATTCACTTTAATTCTCCCATTTTATAAAATCAACAACTGACTGTATAGTATGAAGCTTCTTTTCCTTTTGTTTTCATTCGTTTTTTTTTTTTTTTTTTTTTGGAAAATAGACTGAATGAATATACCCACTATAAAAAAATAATAATAAAATCAAGAAACATGTAAATACCAAGTAATTTCTATTAAAGCAAAGTGATAATAGGAATTTAAAGTGATGATAAACTTTACATGAAATCCGAAATCATATTCAAGAAAGAAAAAAACGAGACTTTCTCGAATAATTTTATATTAAGAGTGCTGTTAGTTAGAAATGAATAAATCATGTGAAACAAATCTCCAATTCAAAACACAAGTACTTTGATTAATGAAGGAGAAATTAGCCATCATGATTTTAAGATTGCTTATAAATGTCGGGTTTTTGGTTAAGTAAACGCTAGGACAGTATAAAGCCATTGCAAAGTAAATAAACAAAAAAAGAATAAAAATATTCACTACATTTTAATAGATAACAAAGTTTTTGACCAAAGTTTATATGGCACAACTTTTTCTTTTCATTTAATATATTCTTGTATAAAACGATACTTCAAACAGTTACTGATCATCCCATCCTATTGGTAAACAACAGAGCCTCCAGTCATCATATTTTTCAAAATATAAGCCTGAGTCTGTCGTTTCTTTGCCCGAACAATAGTCATTAGTAAATGATTCCCATTCATCATTCGCGAGTGGTCTCAAATCGATATAATTTTTGCTTTCATCCAAATTATGTGTCTTTAATTCAGTGCAATTCGTATATTGGTATACAATATTCAATGCTTCGTCAATGTTGCAATACCCTGATTTCAAATTGATGGCAACAACTATTCTTTTTTCGTTTTTCATTTCTTAAAAAACTGGCCACATGTTGCAAAGTGGCAACCAGTTATAGCTGACATTCAATAAATTATTTTAATGAGAAAGCATGCATACGGAATTTCCCTTCACACTGATGTCTATGACATATCTTTCCCTTCTTGTTTACTTTTTATTTTTTTTTGTCCTTGATCTCAGGATGTTTTTTTCGATCTACTTTTATTCCTTATTGATCTGACTTGGACGATTAAGGTAAATTAAAGAGACCGTGTGCTCACTTACATCTTTTTTAATATAAATAAATAAAAGAAGGGTATTTTATAGAGTAGAAAGTTCAGTATATTATACTATAATAAATTTGAATACAGTTGAGTAGGATGTGCTTACGTTATGATGGTAGAAATGCTCTTCTTCTTCATTATTGTCTTTACCATCTTATTCGTCTTTGTTCATGTTACCAAAATTAGGACATGGGCTTACAGGAGAAATATATTAATCAATGTCAATTATCTTGATATTTGCGTTCTTGGTCCTTTCATTCTTGAGATTACTATACTCGATGATCATCTCTTCGATATTTGAAATCATACGTTAACAAAATCAAATGGAGAAAGGTAGAATGAGAAAAGAAAGCAAAAAATTGAACAAACTTTCTCTGAATAATTCACATGTTTCAGTTACCTTCACCAAACTAAATAAATCCGTCATTGCCTTGATCGCGCAACCCTTGGCTTCACACAGTGTGCTAGGGTAGTTAAAAATGTTTTTTGTAAAGCGTATACTTTCTTATCAATAATATTCATACCATAAATTACACAAGACAATCCCATGACTAATAGCATTGGTGAAATGACAGTCTTGATTTTAGTTGAAAGTATATATACCATAGGTTTTAAAGCATCATTCAAATGGACCTTGATAGCAATGGCCGACTTAGAAAAATCGCCGTAATATTTTCGAAGAAGTAGTCGATGATTGACGTACAAGCTCTCCAGTGACGACATCCAAGTCTTTAGCATTGATATCCTTGATAATAACTCGAAAGTCTAAATTAAAACACAAATTTGACGGGGAAAGATGAGGCGAAGTGCTGTCGTCCCTACTAAGCAATTTCTACTAATATGTATAATTCTAGACAGGAATGTGGCTTGTAATTGTAATGAGTTGTTTTGTCAAGCAAGAGAGGAGAGAGAGAAAGAACCGGACAGGAACTAAGAAGCTTGGGTGGACAGCTAAAAGAGGACAAGAGAGGCTGGCGTTAAAAGCTTGAAGGTGTGAACTGCAAATAGCACTTACAATAGTCGATAAACAAGAACGAGACAATGATAAATAAAAATAGGGAATATATGGACAGTCTAATAGAGGGAATAATACTTGGTAATTGACTGATTACTTAAAGGTTATAGGTATCTATACTTTTATAAGGAATATGAAATATAATTAAAGGGATGTACTCTGAGCTCAAATAATGCCATGATATTCCCTCCTTCTTTTTGATCACGTTCTACGAGATTGGCTTTGTTGTATTCACACAACTAATAAAGTGAACATTCATGGATAAACTTGGGTACTACGGAATTATAGTCTAACCAGATCTCTATTTGATAAACATGAGATTTCTGCAATAGCCAACATTTCCCTGTTGTCCCTACCGGCGTTCTAAAGACAATATTGGAACCTGATTATAACAACGGCAGTTCAATCCTATTCTATAATTATCGTTAGATCAATAATTATTTACTTCATTGTCCCTTGATTCGTCAAGAAGACAGCGGCTATTGATTATCCACTATCCTTCCTTATATTCCATATCATTCTTTTAACCGATCAATTGAAATAGCGGTAAAGACCCAGACATTCAGAAAGTATAAATACCCTCAATATTTTTTATTAATAAAGCCATATATAATCTTTAGTTTCACAACTATTGTCTTTTCGTAGTTTTTATCTTTTATTTCATATTTGGCGAAGCATCTAAGAAAGACAGTCGAGCATTTGTTACAAGTCTTATGAGCCGACTGCCCCATAAACCTGGCCGCTTTACGTGCTGCATGTATGTCGCAATTGACTGACATTAAAGCAACACGTACAAGCACACCATTTGGGCATTGATAGGTGGGTATAGCCACACCATCGTACAGGACAATCAATTCATCGACCATTGTGTGGAATAGGCGTGTTATTTCTCTCGATTAATAATATTAATAAAATAAGTCAAATAATCGATGAGTCTCTTGAATCTCTTTATTGAGTAAGGACGAGAGAGAGAGCCCATTCAATGCAAACTGCGTCTTAGAATATAATAATGAGATTTAGGGTCCGAGGTAGTACAGTATATATTGTGTGGGCTGTCTATCGTACATAGCACGAAGTTTTATATACAGTAGGTGAAAAAAGTGTTGCAACGTTTTCAGAAATCGCACTTTTTCAGCTTAATTTCCTTACTTAGTGTGGTGTTTTGGCATGTCAATAAGATACAGTCTTATCATTCTAAGCTGAATCTTTACAAATGAAGTTGAATAAGAATAGATCCTGGTAGTTATCACTGCCCTGAACAGCCAAGTTTCACTTTTATCTTAATAGTTGATTATCAACACCAGCTTATAAATATTTTTACTGTCAAATCATATCGGTCGTAACTATCTTTTGTCATTTAATCTCAGGTCTTGCTCAAACTAATATAAATAGCCTTGAAATCTTTCTTTAATAAAAGTATTCGATTTTAGAGCTATTGTTCGGTCTCGTTAATTCTTCTTTGTTAATATTTTTTATACTTAAAACACTTCAGTAATTATTATTTTGAAATTTATATAATCAAGTAATTCAATTTAAATTGGGCAATTATTTGAACAAAAAAGTGCTACAGTAATACTGTATTATTTTGATATAGGGATGATAAAATAGGGATTGGATTTGTTATAGTAAGCATTGGTCAAAAGAAGATATTACTAGATAAATATGATTCCTTAATAATATGTTTAATTCTTTACATTAAATATATTTCATCATGAAATAGTCACAGCCATAGCCATAGTCATAGTCATAGTCATAGTAGCTTGCGCTAAGGTGTGCTACATACTGAAGAGGTTTCATAGGTGCAATCTGGGGAAGAGCCTTCGGAACTATCCATATGTAAATGATCAATGTTTTGAACCAAAGCGTCACGCCAAGAAATAGCCTTTTTTAATTCAGGAAAAACCAGCTTCAATTCTTCGGGCGTTTTGGGAAATTGTATTTTGGCATGCCTGGTATGTACATACATGCAATTATCCAGTAAAAGCAATGTTTCAAAGCGAAGTATTGCTTTATGGAATAAAACAATGAAAACTTTTGGTGTCTTTCCGTTTTTTGTTTTTGCAGCCAACTCGTTTAGTATCCTTAAAGCATTTCGGTAAACCTTCAAAGTATCACTATTAACCTTGTTATCACTGCATTTTGCACATCCAAACTCCGCAAGTGCCATTGGTTCCAGAAACAATTAAGAGAGAGAATAACACCATCAAATAGATGCCGATTCGTAACATTTGGTGGAATTTCAAACCATTTTGTAGAGGGCGAGCGAAACTTCATATACAGGGCGCTCAGCACTGGCACATCAACTGACAAGGCGCACGTTCTTTCGTAGTGCTCGTTTGAAACCAATGGACCATTAAACTCCAGAATATTCAAGCTAAGAAAAGTAAGTTGCTTTCTCCTTTTTTAACTTAAAAAATATAAGGGTCTTTACAAATTCACGAAGATAGATTCAATTGTTAATATGTTGTGGTGGAACAACTGACGTACGTGACAGTTGTCTCATAAAATGGAAGGATGGTTTACAATCATTTATTAACTGTAGTAGTTTTGCTGTGTTATTATCTGGTATCCATTCCTTCAATGCGCTTTTCTCTTTTAGAGCTGTATATTCTTCTTCTTTTAATTGTCCTCTAACAATTCTCATCAAGTTTTTGTTGGTCATATCTAAAATATTTATATTTGACAATTTTATTTGTAATTAATAAAGATAAGTAAATAAAATCATAATTAATCATACATTTACATGCAGGACGACTTATCTTTGGTGTCATTCAATACATGCTGCACTGCTTTCGTCCAATCCTTTTCCCTTTCTTCTTTCTTAGCTGTGTAATCCTGACAAAGTGGAATCACCACTAAAACTCTTTATTACTCGATGAATTACTCTTCTTTGGACATTGTCTTCCAATTCCAATGCCCTCTTTCTCAATCTTGATTCATGCTCCATTTCTTCCATGGCATTCCAATAATCTAAATACTCTTTTCCAATTGCTGATCTCTTATTGTTTCTTTTCTATTTTTTATAAAAAAAAATGTTAGAGTTCTTTTCATAAAACGAAATGTTGTATAATTACTGTTGTGACGCAGTTGGTGTAACTTTTGCGGAAGAAGGGACTCAGTCCTAGGAGAGACCACAGTCATAGGAGGGATCACAGTCATAGGAGGGATCATAGTCATAGGAGGGATCACAGTCGTAGTAGGGACCTCAGTCCCTGAAGATAAACAAAAAAAAATTCAAAAATAGAAAAACACAAAAAAATAATAATCATTTAAATATCCCCTCTTATACTGTCACTTTTGAAAGACTTACGTCACAAAAAATATCTTTTATCCAAATAAACATCGAGTTCCTTTTTTATTAAAACTCTTTGATCTTTAGCTTATAACTCAAGCAAGTCAAGTCCTTTGAAGTCAAATTATCTTCATCGTATCAATTTTATATTCTTTTATCAAGAAAACTCTTTATTACTTTTTACTGTTTGATCTACAATACAAGATATGGTGGTCATTTACTACAAGCAAACCAAATTTACCCATTTAAACACAAACATTTGATCTCAAATTCTTTTATACCCTAAAGAAAAGTCAAATTTACTTCTAAACTCTTAAGACCATAACGATTAAAATGTTAAAATTACACTGTAAAATTCTTTTTCTGAGTAGCGCATGATTTTTTCAATAATGGCTCACTTTTTATTATTTCATCAAGAACTTTTATGTAGAATAAATCAATTTTTGCTTTATTCTTGTCATCAAACAATTCTACAAAGTCGAAATAAGAAAACTCTTCTAAATCCTGAAGTTTCTTCAATAAATTTTTCACAAATCAAGTTCCAGCTAGACATTTTGAATAATGGTTAAAAAAGATAATATACGGTACTGTGTTTTTTTTTAAAAAAAGAAAGTTAATGTGTAACTAAAGGAGCATTCAAAAACCCCTTTTGTCGTTATCATTGTTGGTTTATTACCAAAAAAAAAAAAAATGTTACAAATATAGTAATATTTGAACTTCTTCGTTACTCTGCTATCTATATACTGGTCTGTGTAATGTTAGCCAGTCATTCTTACCTAGCAAGATCCTTCAAAACATTTCACAATCCGTCGGCGACTACATTGTTGAAGAAAACGAAATAGATTGATCAGCTCACAGTTCTACTATTTTTTCCTTTATCTTATTTCATATACTGTTATTGTTAATTTTATTTTTATCCACATATTACTATTTATTCTTCTTCTTGCGCTCACCTCTTAATTATTGCTTTGAATAATTAACGTGGAGCACGGGACATAGTTCTTTCCGACCAATCGGTTAACGCAGCCACGCAGCGACCAGAGGCACCAGAGCCTCCTACTAAATTGAAAAATATGCCCTGGTCCCAAGTAGTGGCCAGGAAGTGAACATCATTTATGAATGCTACTTTCGAATACAACGCTCACAACAGTCAATCAGACCAAGTTTTTCGCTCCAAAATGTGGAGAGCAGAACGTTTTCCAGGTAATGTCCTTTTGGACGTGATCAGCAGATATGAATCACCTGAGCAGCTTATGGCCACAATTGCGAAACAATTTCCATCCCGAATCGCAGTCGCGACTACTAAAGAAGGCAGTCGAAAGATTGCTGAAATCAACTTTGATCCCTTAGATTCTAACATTGACCACATTCTTAAAGACGACGTTACTTTTGAAAATAATTCAGTTAGGCTTTTATCTTGTCGAGCCTTAGATCCAGCTGCCCATTTAGTTCGAATTTGATCATCCAACCTTCCTTTTCTTAAAGAGGATACCCTTAAGGAACAATTGAAAATGAGTTTGGAACCCTTTGGCTCCGTTCTTGATTTGGGGGCCCTACAAGAATCCCACATCAGCATCTATATGGGTACGAGCTATGCTATACTGAGTGTCCCAAAAAATGATGATAGATTCTCACCATCTTCCTTGGTACCAGTCAGAAGATGAAGGATTTTATGCTGTGTGGAGTGACATGCCCACCTACTGTTGTTACTGTCATGCTGAAGGGCATGCCATCCTTGCTTGTCCAAAGAAACGTTCATCCCGGTTTGTTGAAACTGTCGCGCTAGTGGTCATATAGTGGCCATATTGTTGCTGAATGCGCAAAAAGCAAGAATAAGCCATTTAAAAAGACTAGGAAAACTCCTACTACTTCACAGGACAGAGTAGATCAAGGTGAGGTCCAGTCGAGCCAAGTTTCTAGTGACATAACTATGCCTAACACTTCTCCCCAGCCTCTCACTTCGAATATTATGAAGCGTAAACGTTCTATTCGGAACGAATCTGGTGATGACCCAAGGATTCATTCCTCTACCTTGCTAACAACTGAGGAGGACTCTATCTTGGTATCCACTCAAGAGGTCTTGAAAGCTCTCCTCACAACAACTGCTGAATCACAAGATGATATTCCAATGTAAATTAATGCTAGAAATACCGAAAATCCACATATGGCTACAAACGTAGTTATTGTGGACCAAGCCGCCAAAAACATTCCTCAGTTCCTACATCAGGCTGCCATGGATAGTCACCATACTGGCGCCCCAACAGGATATAACTTTTGTCATGGCTCTTTAGATATCCTGGAATTACCAATACAAGCATGTATCCCTAGTGATCAGCAGCACAGCACCACAATGTTCAACATTGATGGTGCTCTAACTCAGTCTAGCTCATACTGTGTTTCCGGCTTGGTCTCTGTGGCTTTTCACTCGATTCTTTTCTTTGACATTGATCGCAAAAATTTACCGGAAAATGTTGATTCGTTTTCCCTTCTGTAGAATAATCATTCCCAATGTAGTTTAGTTCACCATTTGTAAATATTGTATATCCTAGCTATCAAATCCACTGGACATAAAGCGAAAGATAGAAAACCCCAAAAGCATTGTAGGGACAGGAAATCATAAAATAAGATTTATAAACAATAAAAATCGGGGGGAGGGTCATAAACGATCACCCTTATAAAAAATATGCCCCTTGGCCTAAGCTCAATCCCAAATATTAGTAACAACAATCAAGGTCCTCAAAAGTCCTTCTTTAAAGAAGAAGGATGGCTTAACCTTTTTAGTTACTACAAAGACAAATATAAAGTCATGTTAAATTTCCTACCATCGGAAGCATGTATAAGTGTATGGAAGACAACAATCAATATTGTCTGTCAGAAGGATTTGTTTCAAGGCATGAAGTATATATTAAGAATCCAATTATTACCAGAAGCTAGTTGTAAATAATATAAGCTACTTCAAACTTATCATAATATGCAAGTCGTTATTAAAAGGTTTATTTGAGTGTATTAATAATTTAAATAAACAGATTCAAAACATTGTATTTTGAAAGGTCTTTTTTAGATGCAATTAGTGGTAACAGTAACTTGAGAATTTCAGAACAAGATGCTTTTGATTTATAGCCCTTAATCACGAAAGAACTTGTTGGTGTAAACATATATTATACGATTCAAAAAAGGTGAAGCTGTAAACCAGTACAGCATAGACAACAAAAAGTCAGTATCCTAAAGCTAAAGGAGTTATTAGTTTTAAGATTGGTTTTCGTTTCGTATATAATCATGATGGTAAAGGGTTTGATCTTGCTGCAGAAGGGTTTGGCTGCGAATTCATCGTCTGAAGCCAAGATTATACATGATAATAACAAGTTATTAAGAGAAGATAAAGATATTACTGATCGATATCATATTGCATACTTGAATCATATCTTTGATTGAGCAATTAAACCCGCTGGACTTGATGGTACTTGCTTTACTATGAACCTTGAGCGAAATGGTTTGTATGGTGGTATTCCTCAACTTACTCTTTCATTCGCTAAAGATGAAACAATGTTTGGAAACCTTTGAAAGTACTTTGTTGTCTTCGTATTCACTATCTGCACTTATGAGAAAGGCATAAGCCTACCTTTTATTTATAATAATTGAACCTTGAAAAGCATGTAGTAACAGTGAAATCTCTTGAAAATGCCATGAACACTCCATCATCTTCATCACTTAGTCAGGTGCTTATTACTGCAGACAAACCTAAGTCTGATGCCATTTCTTTGTGCCATAAACAAAGTCCAACTTATTGCTCTCTTCCACAGAAGGAAAGAACAAGGCCTGTTGTTCCTGAATGTCTGTCTGGAAAGAAGTGTCTTAGACGAAAATAAAAAGGGAAATAAGATTGATGGATTTGGTTGGTGTCGTGAAAATGACATCTCGATTAACAAACTTAGTGGGAAACTTCAAAAAGCAAATCATATGACTGATAAACTTAAAACTTAGTCTCTTCTTTGTTTAGCATTCAATTGATGATACACAAGGACTAAAAAATAATACCATATGAATTTTTCATGTATATAAACAACTATACTCTATCTGAGATGAATAAATGAGCAGATAACCATGACTGATAAATCAATATAAGTCGCTTACAGGGACATTATTGCAGGCTTTGGCGATCCTCATCGATAATGACTCTTTCTGAAAAAGTTCTCCCTGTTTCATTTTGGCTTTTACTATTTTCTATATATTTTCTGTAGGATTGGATTCAGGCGAGTAAGATAGCAAATACATTAGACTGTAGCCTCTACCTTCAATATATTGCTTCATAAAAAAGATGATGTAAATGGGAGTATTACCCATAACAAGATAATTGCTTTTTCTTCTTTTATCAAAGCTCATAATGTCGGCCAACCCTCTAATAACTTTGACGAAATGAGCGGTTGTAGTGCCTTTTGCAAAGGGCTTGATTGCCTTTTCTTTTTCTGGTTTATTTTTTTTAAGGATGATGAACTTATTCAAATTAACATAGAAAAACATCGTCAGCACAAATAGCACCAGATATTGTGTGAAAAGCTGCTCTAGTTTAAGGAGATTCTACAATCGCTTTAGTTTCTTTAGTTGGTCATGCCAAATTGTTTCTCATATTGACGCGAAGTTCTGTCTCGTCAATAAGCATGTAGCTCCACAAGAAATCTATATCTCTCTTTTACCACTTTAAACAATATTTGTACCATGTTTCGATACTTCCTGGCAAGTTCTGGGCTACAGGTAGAAAAATAGGTCCTTTTGCATTTAAAACCAGATTTTCTTTCAAACAAAGTTTTCGATAAGAGATTTGTGCTCTTCCGCAAATATGATGAGATGCCTAGTTTGCGTTTCTGTATTCTTGAAAGACACTTCCCTAGTCTTCTACCATCGCAGTGCATCGCTAGCTGACATACCAATCATTCAACCACCTGCAGGTGCTTTTGCTCCAGGACTTCAAAATATTATAATTTATTTTATCTTTGCTTTATTCTATGAATAAAAAAAAAAAGAAAAAAAAAAAAAAAAAAAAGAAAGATAGAGAAAATAAGTTCTAGAGGCTCAATTCATGAGACATTGTAAATTTTTCTTTGTTGAATATTATAGTTTTTTTAAATAAAAATTATATTTATTAATTTAAACAATGGACAAATATGTACTATTTGAGTATTTTGCCACAGTTGCAGTTTATGCATTCACAATTAAATAAGCGCTTGAAATCATAAAAAAAAAGGCATATAACAGTATAAATATTTTTCTTTAGTATAAGAAACATTTTTAATGGTACTGAAACAGTATTTATAAATGCTGCTGAAACAAAAGACATGATTATGTTAACAATGAAATTTTGTTATTATTTGCAGATTAGTCGTTTTAGTGAAACACAGGCGAAAAAAAATATCCTTAGCGTTTACTTGTTAGATAAGATAACGGTAAAGATGACAGTAGCTTTTTTATATGTAAACATGACTTACGATATATAGACCCTAGCTTATCGACTGATTCTATGGATTTGCATACAAGTATGGAACATAAACTCAAGTTATAAATGAATAAATATTATTCTTTGTTTATTATTGCTTATCCACTGTACACAAAAGTACTCTTGCATCAACCAATTGATTTTCTTGTACTTTCATATTAACCACACCTTCATGTCGGCTGAGAATTTTGATCTCAGTCTTCATAGATTCGATGGACAAGAGGGGTGTATTCTTTTTTACTGATGTGCCTGTAGGCGTGAGTACTTTAAGGATGCGACAGGGCATAGAAGAGGTATAAGGAGTGACTGAGTGACCAGAGAAAGAAAAAGATTTAAGAGGTGTGTGTGTGTATTATTCAATATGTACCTTTATCATCTTCTGCAACAACTGACTGACTCTTGAGACGGTTTACTTTGATTAGCTCATGTTGCTGACCATCGGCAAAGTTATGGGCAAAAATAGATTTGTCATCTATGTCGCGAATATCTTCAGCAACATAGAGATAATGCTGAATACCATTCATTTCATAACGTAAAAGACCTTGGCTGCCTTGAATACCGTTTGAACCTACATGTTGTTGATTTATTTGTGGTTTATGCATTGTAATGGAAATAATTGGTTCTTCTTTCTCTTCATTGCTTAGTAGTTGAGCCTTGAACTGGTATTGCTTATCATGAGATTGTCC
The DNA here is from genome assembly GCF_000149305.1 of Rhizopus delemar RA 99-880. NCBI lineage: Eukaryota > Fungi > Mucoromycota > Mucoromycetes > Mucorales > Rhizopodaceae > Rhizopus > Rhizopus delemar. Next base: position 88,339 of record NW_027137846.1, read on the forward strand.
TACATATTCATATTGAACTTGAATTGTTTTCTGCTTTCCTTGCACAATAAATTGTATATGCTTATATCGCCATTTCACATTTCGCCAGCCTGAAGGAACATTTTTTAGATATACTTGTTTGTTGTGTCGGGTAAACCAATCGAGCAAGAACGCAGCCATAATGCTAGGAATAATTTGATGGACTTCAAAAGGCAAAAAGAGCCTCTCTTGCTGAATAAAGCTTGTGTTGAATGTACCGGATTGAAAACATGAATTGTTCATAATACTCAACAAAAATGATTGATTTGTAGTAATGCCTGCAATGACTGTGCGCTTAAGTACAGCTGCCATACGTCGTATAGCCTCTGTACGAGTAGGAGCATGAACAATGATTTTGGCAATCATAGAATCATAGTAAGCAGAGATCACTGATCCATCCTGAATACCTGTATCAAATCGTACACCTTCGAGATCTGTAGGTGGACTCCACTTTATGATAGTGCCCGTACGAGGGCTAAAGTCATTCTCGGGATCTTCAGCGCACAGTCGCACTTCGATCGCATGTCCGCGGAAAGTGATGTTGTCAAGGATGCCCATTTGCTTCAAATTTGCGCCTTGAGCAACGAGAAGCTGTAACTCAACAAGATCCAATCCTGAAATAGCCTCGGTGATTGGATGTTCTACTTGCAGACGTGTGTTTAGTTCTAGGAAATAGAATTTCTTGGTTTTTTCATCCAAGATAAACTCAGCAGTGCCTGCGCCTACGTAACCTAGTCTACGTCCCAATTGGACAGCGGCGTTAGTCATCGCTTGACGAAGTTGTGGATCAACAGCAGGAGAAGGTGTTTCCTGATGATTACTATATTAGGATAAAATAAAATGACCAACCATTTTTACCTCAACTATCTTCTGATGCCTTCTTTGAATAGAACAATCTCGTTCATTGATATGATATACATTTCCATACTTGTCGCCAAAGATCTGAATCTATATGCATATGAGCTTATATTCAAATTTGTCAGTTATTGTTATTTACTTCAACGTGACGAATGTTTGTGAAATACTTTTCAATTAGTAGTTTATCGGATTTAAATGATCGAAGAGATTCTCCTTTTGCAGATTCAATTTCTTGCTTTAACCTTATAAATAAAACTTAGTTGTCTGTATCTAATGCATAAAAAACCTTACTTGGATGCCTCATAAACCGTTCTCATGCCTTTACCTCCTCCTCCAGCAGCAGCTTTTAACAAAACAGGAAATTCTATTTTTTTTTTTTTTTTTTTTTTTGGGGTATTTTTGTTTTCTACTTGTTCAATTTTTAAAGAAAAAGCCTACCAATCTTTTTAGCTTCAGATTCCAATCTCTCAATAGACTGGTCTTCTCCATGATAGCCAGGGATCAAGGGAATTATAGAATTCAAATACTCTTTGATAAATAACTTGGCAGCCATCTTGTCACCAATTGTCCGAATAGATTCTGGATTGGGCCCAATAAAAATAATATTAGACTTATGTACTCTATCAGCAAAATCAGGATTCTCTGATAGAAATCCATAGCCTGGATGGATAGCATCCGCTCCTGATCGTTTGGCCACTTCAATCAGTTTGTCTGAACTCAGGTACGATTCTGAAGCAACTGAGGGACCGATATGATAAGCCTCATCTGCCATTTTTACGAAAGTAGCGCTTTGGTCACTTTATGGCAAGTTAAATAGATTGTTTCTGAATATTTGATCGACTTTTACCTATCAGAGTAAACAGCAACGGTTGAAATATTTAAGCGTTTACAAGTATTAATAATTCTACAAGCAATTTCTCCTCTATTAGCTATAAGCACTTTATGGATCGGATTCATCATCACATCAGTCATTTTTTTGAGTTGAAAAAAGAAAGAAAAAAGAAAAACGATTTTTTTTTCTCACTTTATTTGTATGTGAAAAAATTACACAATTTCCCCTTTTGACCTTTTTTAAATGACATGTCTCTCTCTCCACAGATTCGGTATACGAAATTATGCAAACTGAGAAAATAAGCAAAGATAACTTGAAAGAAAGAGCATTGTTTACCTTTTTAAGGGTTGTGCCTTCTGGAGGTTTGGTTTCTACTTTTTTTGATCCAACTTCAGTCCAATTAGTAGAAAGACAAGTACCATTACTTTCAATAAAGCTCTTCATCATAGCCCTCTTTGTATCTGGATCTGCATCACGATAGATTTGTTGAAATAACGCGTTTACAGCAGCCTCCCCTTCTGGCTTCTCATCCTCTACTTCCTGTACTACTTTATTCCAATCTTTTGATTTATTCTTTGTATTGGATGACGCGGTTGTCATTGCTATATAGACAAAATGTTAATATGACAAATAATATACATCTATAATACTTACTGCCTAAATCATTTTCACTTTCTAATGCGCCCCACATAATGCCAGGCATCTCTTTTTTCAATTTTATTTCTATTTTTGTGGAAAGAATCTTGTAAGTGGATTCATTTGGTATAATTTTGTGTGCAAGTGGATCAAGTTCAATTGAATAAGTAGAACCTGTAGGCAATTTAACAGCAAATGATAACTAATAGTATATATCAATATATTATGGCTCAGTGAGACAAAACACTTACAGATCTTTCAAAAATATCAATTGTCGCATCTTCTGGTTTAATCTTCTTGACAAATACTTCAATTGTAACAAAATTTTCATTTTGAAACCATTCATGTCTAAAGAGAATAATATGCCTCATTTTCTTTATTTTCTTCATAAAGCTCTTACCTTGCTGTTGTATTCAAGCCATTAGTATTTGTTGGTTGTGGTTGTTGAATATTTGGCTCACTCGTTTTTAATTTATCTGCATTCTTTCTCAACCAGGTAACCAACGTCTTTTCAGTTGCATTGAATTCTCTTGATTGCTCAAGGTGTTCTTGTGCTTCTTTGTATTTATCCAATCGATGTAATATAATACTATATGAATTGTGTTACGTTTTGTTTTGCATAAAACTCTTTCTGTTCATTTACCCTGTTTGTAAATGAGCTCTTGCTAGTAAGCTACGTGAACCTTGCTTCAATAATCCCAAAGCATTTTCAGCATCTTTTAAAGCCAAGTCAAGTTTATTAACTTTTTGGTAAACTGAGCAGCTAAAAAGGTAAAAGTATAAGCAAGTTATAATCTTGGCTCTTTTTTTTTTTTTTTTTTTTTTTTTTTACCGTTTCAACATGAATTCAGCATTTTCAGGTTCCAAAGCGACAAGTTGAGTAAATAAGCTCAAGGCTTCATCATAATCATCGTCAAAAAAGGCGTCGTTTGCCTTTGCATATATTTCAGCAGATTTCTTTGTTTTTTCAGATACGTTCATTTATGGAAAAGAAAAGAAAAAAAAGAAAAAAAAGTTTACGCACCCCTTTATATCACACAAAATTTTCTTTATTTGGATTTGAATGCATCTTGAACTATTTGAACACCCACTTGTAGCTCTTCATTGGGTTGATCCAAGTGATTAGACCATATTTTTGAAGACAGACCTTCTGAAAGGTCACTGGCATCATGAGAATGTGCACCAGAAGAGATAAATGCTTGATGGTTACCGACCATACGCTCCAGCCAAACTTTTTTAAGCTTGTATTCCTCTCTTTGGACCTTCCACTCTGACCAATTAGGTAATAAAACACGAATACCTTGTTGAACTCCAATGCGAATAGCAACATAGATGTGTTCAGATAAAAGAATGGCTAAAAGCGTGAAAATGGGAGTATAAACAGAGTGAATGTTGGTAGTAGGGTGAAAGAGGTAAGCAAATGAACTCATGGTAATAGAAGAAAACCAAATCAAAGTTTCCATATTGCCTAACCAAGGACCAATGCTCTCGGCGCGTGTGGGTATGGGACGCCTATTTGTATACAGGTTGAATATTGTTTTAGAAAAGAAAGACTATTCGTTACCTTGTGTATTTGCACACTTTAACAGCATCTCCACGAAGCTCAACCCAATTGTTAATCATACAAAACAAAGCTGTCAATGGCCAAACGGTTGAAAACATGCTGACATAACCAAACTACAAAAGAAGAGCAAATGTTGAGCACGAGCTGCATAAGAATGTTTTGTAATAGTACCTGAGTAACCATTTCTGCATAATCCAAGTAAATGTTATATTCCTGTAAAGCTACCTCATTGTAGACCTTTGTCATAAACTTTTGTTCTTCTTCATCCTCTGCTTCTTTCTTTGCCAAATCAGTTGCAGAAGGAGTTTCTTCCTTTTTCATTATTCTCTCGGTTATTCTTTGAGCTTTGGGCTTAATCAAATTTAATACATAAGGTACAACCATTTCAGTCAAGAATCCAACTAATTGTCCCGTGACAATGAAATAAACCAACTGAGAACGAAGTCTCTGGAAGTCTACTGTCTTGTGATCGTGACTAATATTGTATTGTACAAGATAGGGCAAGACATGATCACCAAAGGGGATATAAATCCAGGCAGTAATAAACTGTATGACTTAGAATATATACAAGTATTCACAATATTCTGCTTACCAGAGAGAGGTAACCAACAAGAAAATTGGCAATAAAAATCTTTTGTGTATAATGATACTCGTATGAGGCACTTGTTTTATGCATTTCCCAGTCATTTAATGTTTTCATCCATTTACTGTAAATAGCTGTCATAGTAGGAATCAACAGCACATATCCTACAGTAGGTGTATAATGCTAAACATGATGTATATGAGCAATGATCCCTTTCTTTTCTATTCCTTTGTTACCAAAAATTGATGGAAAGGACCATTATAATATTCATGTAAGAACAATTGAAGAGCAAAGACAAAGCCTACTATAACACTCAGAAATACAGCGCCAGCTGCTACACCAGGTATAGAAGCAAGTCGTCTGCCGAGTAGCTTGTAGGCAGACACCTCAGGCTTATCTTCGCCTGTCACTTGATCCTTGATCCACATATCACCCTTAAATTCAGTCCTCCTTTTTTCATTCTTTGAGTAATTTCGTACACCCCATTGGATGGATAATTCTTTTTCTTTACGCTTCCAAATCTCTATAAACACAACAGCCCAGAAGATCATAGCAAAGGAATACCAGAGAGCCAGAGTGTTTGTGTGAGTCAAGTAGACAAAAATACCCATAAAGGAAGGAGCACTTAGCCATAGAAAGTAATTTTGAAGAAATGCAAAATAGTATGCAATCTTTTCACCAAAATGATCTCTAATCAACAATAAATCATTGTCTTGAATAAGCCATTTAGTGGACCAAGATTTAAGCCAGTTCTAAAAATGAATGTTATTTTTATAAATCATTGTTTCATTTTGTTGTTTACATTGTTAAATTCATCGTTATGTAAAGGTATGATAGCCTCGACATATTCATCTGTCTCTGTTGATATTCCTGCACCTCCTTCTTCTTTTGGATTTGTGATGATTTCATAAACTAACCTCAGACGCTCTGATTCCGTCAATCCTTGAAATGTTTGAATATCCGAAGCTTCCTCGATGTCATCCACACGTACACCTAGCAAAAAATCACGTACTCTATATTACATCTTATTAGCATCTGTCACTTTTATATAATATCTTTTTTACCTTTCTTGTCTGTAAGCCTTTTTGATTGGCTGAATAGGACTACTGACAAACAATAATAAACTATTAGGCTCTTTTCCGGGACGTATCTGATATCGAAGGCCCACTGATGCAAGCCTTGTTGTAATATCACTAATAGATTCAATCACTTTCTGTTCCAAATCTTGTCTTGTTAGTGTCGGTTTATTCTTATCCTTGGATACAACTTTGGTTGAAAACTTGAATTGAATCACGTAATCAACACCCGCATTTTTGTTTAAAGCAAGCTGCTCAGTCACAGTAGGTGTCACCACATTTTCTGGTGCTGGAGGAAATAAATGTGAAAACTCTTTTGGATCATGATTTGTCGTAGAGAAAAACGTCTGCTTATCAGTCATATAGTCTTATATGAAATAGTAATAAAAAAAAAAAAAAGATAAAAAAATAACTTGTCAGTTATAAAAAAGAGGAGTTTTGGGTCGGAATCTCAATTCCTTAAATTGTTTTATTCATTTTTTCTGGTAAAATTTTTCTTGTTAATTCTTTTCTCTTCATTTAAGTGTAAGCACGTAATGCAACTCAGCAATGTTCTATCTATATTCTATCCTGAACACCTCTTTAAATATGAAGGTATAGTCATGAGTACCATCTAAGCTTGTGCTAATTAGTATTTCATTAGCTTCTGTGACAATCATGGAGCTGATATGTCGCTCTAGGTTCTCTGAGAGAGAAAATTTCGCGAGTGCTTTAGCTTCCCAAGGTTTTTTATGGGATCATGTCGACCCTAACAATTTGTATTTGGACTTGGGCGTGAATTTTGGCTCTCCTCAGCATGGTCTATCCGGCATGTGGTCGACTGGTAATAGCACGAACTTTCGTGCTATTATCGACAACTTCCTGGCTCCTGAAGAAACGTTTTTGTCGAGAAAGTATCGTCACGATCCTTTTTGTAATCACCTTGGTATTGGTGGCTTTAAGTACTCAAGTCCAAAATCTGATTTTATCAGGATCACTGCGTACTCTCACTCAAAAGAGCCATTTTATCGCAGATCGACTATGGGTGAGAGGCACGGAGATGACTTCCAACCGGATGAAGTACTTAGAGTCTCACCACACTTCATTAAGCAAGTAGTAAGTGAACAATTTATATAATATACTAGACTTAAGCTCCTAATGATATATAGAAAAAAATGAAGTATTGCTTGTCCTTAATGAAGTCAAGTTCCTATGGAGTGCGATTCGAAGTGCGCTTCACAGCAGATCATTGGGATGTATTGTATGATCATACTATGGATTTGGCCAAGTATGTAATTGACATAGTACATATAAATATTTAACGCTATTTCTTTAGAAACCATCTTCATATACATATCAATTGGTATAAGTCCGGAGCACTTACAGCTTTTGTCGAAAAGCGACTAGACTCTCTTGTGGCGCTCGCAAAAAATTTCCAAGCGCAAAGCGATTGTCGATATACAGCACGGCAGCTTACCGGTGTGGCTGTCATAGCCTTTATGCTCTCCTCCTTGGTTCACCGACCATTAGATCGTAGCTGGTGGAAACCATTCGCAGATCAATTGAAAGCGAAACGGTGCCGCAAGTCCATGGCTTTGTTCACACCTGATCTCTTTCGGTTATCTGAGGATGGTTCCCGCTGGTCATGCACTGTGAGCTTAAGGCAGAGTTTGGATGGTGTCTTGCATAAGGACATCGTCAACAAAATGATACCTGAGCTTGCTGATGGCATTGAATTGCCTGAATGGCATTATAAATTTCCAATGCTCTTAGAACAAAATAGTACAATCAACGATTTGAACTTCGACCTTGGTCTTTATGATCAATGTATAGACTTGGTTAACAAAGAGAACTATTATTGGGACCGTGCTGTGCTGTACATAGGCTACTATGGATTAAGTGATGATTGCATGGAACCCTTTGCTCACTTGGTCATGCATGAACTTATTAACAAGTTTACCAAATGGGATAGGTACTGCAAAGACCAGCAGTCCTACGAAAAACTATACAAATATGGATCTAACTTCTTCTGCACCAAGAGTTATTTAAATGAAATTCTAAAGGTACCATCTCAGATCGTTATTCAGCTTGGTTACTAAATTTTTGACAGGATAATTCTTACAAGATATCAAAATCCCCACATGCAGAACAACAAGTACAAAAATTGCTACTACCAAGCTACTATGAAATACAAGACAACATCGAAGCTGCTGCCTTTCAACATCCATCAAGTTCATGGAAACTAATACAGTCTCGAGCATGCTTCATACTTTTATGCCTAAATAATCCAAGTGTACGATCGGATCTCAGCAGATTTCGATAGGACTCACATATTTATATATAAACTATGAACAAAAACTTACCAAACTTTAACTATATGCCTTTTTTATGTTTCACGTGTTTTTTACTTCATTCCTTCTTCCTTATGCTAACTACTACTAAGTAATCTTTTTTATTATGCCCTATGATTTTATTTAAATCTATCGTAAAGGCAGCTACCATGTAATGTTTGAGTTCAATAAGAAGAGTAACTAGTAATTAAACGTGGCTCAAATTAGATTGTCTTTGATTATTAATCTTGATCCAGGAACGCATCAGAATAGTGCAGAATAGTTTGAGTTATAATTTTTGTTGAAGTGACATAATATATGTTATTACTATTATATTTACAAATACTATAATCAGTAAACTTCCATCGATATACTGCAGTATTTGCTTGTCTGCTACTTCAAAGGTGCCTGTGAACAGTTGTCTCTGGGTTTCATTAATAGCAAGTATAAATCTGTTCCTGAGATACCTATATCACAACACGCATTGATTTTTTCGTTTGTATCAGTAATGGCCAATCTCTTCAGAGCTCATGTGACCTTACTATTTGATCATTGTACAGTACCAGCCATAACCCTAACACAGAAATGACCTGATGTTATGAAATTTATACAACAATGTTCAAGCTGGCGCATACAGAATTTTGAATCTGCAAATTCTGAATAGCAAAAAGCTTCACGTACACTTATTTTCCTGAGATTTACCAAAAAGTAATTATCATTATCAATGCCAGCTCTTCTCATCACGTTCCTGAGCATCATCACGCTATATTCACAGATCGTGATTTTTGGAATTTGTATATCATTTTGGCACCTTTTGAACTATTAGTTTAGTGATCATTCTAGTTAGACAAAGGATAGTCATGCAAGCATGAAAGTCAGAAACGGTCAAAAAAAAAAGTATCCTTTTCCTTAATCCAGGTTTCAATGGTGCTGTTAGTGGTATTCTTCTTTATGACCTAGGGAATGATCATTAAGTCCCAGTTCTTCAATAAAAAAGTATTCATTAACGCTTTGGCTTCACAAAACTCTCTGTGGGCTTTCGTTGATGTGGATCACCTTTATTAGGTCGAGGTGCTACCTTTGAAATTCTTGAGCTTGGTTCTCTGGCTTTTGACTAATTGGTAATAAAAAAAATGGTTCCGTAGTACATAGGAGAAATCTTTTTGTCTAGTGAAAGCTTCATTCAAGTACTGTCGTGATATTTTTGTGTGTATTCAGGTCTTGGTGGCTTCAAGTATGGAAATTGCAAGTCTGGTCTTATTAAGGTCACTGCGTATGACTACCCAAAGAGGTCTTTCTGCCGCTGCTCTGCCATCGGTGAGAGACATGACAAGGACCGCTATGATAACGAGGGTACAGAATGATATCAGGCTTCGCCAAGCACGCAGTAAGCGAATGTTTTACACTGTACACCATCATTTTAATTAACAGCATTATATAAGGCAAATTCAAGTATTGATTGTATCTAATGAAGTCCGAATCATACGGAACACGACTCGAGATGGGATTTATGGCCAAGAGCTGGAACATATTGCACGATAGTAATATGAAGCTTATCGAGTACCTTTGAAGACATAAGCGCTCCTAAGCAGTTGTATTATTTAGACACTTTAAATAAAATGATTTCATCCCAAGAGTGACACCTTTTAAAATATTATTTTGAAATCATTATTCCAAATATTTAAGGAGAATTTTACAAGTAATCATCTTTATTCAAATTCAAAAAATCAATCAATTTATGGTACAAGAACTTGTAAGCCCATACACTTCCTTTTAGTCGCTTTACATCTACAATAAATAATCCCGGTAAATTCTTGAACCGACAAATCTCAACAACAAATCGAATCTCTTCTCCACTGTCAATTGAAGGTTCACCATAAATAGGTTGCAGATCACTTTGTTCTTCTTTATGCTTGGAGGAGCTTCTTCTTGTACATTTCAATACGAATGGACCATCTTCATCATCGGACAGAGCTTCAATACCCAAGACACGCAAGATATGACTGACGTCCTTGATGATCCTTTGTGGTGGTCGTGAGGTAAGTGCAGCTCGATCGATGGGGCCTTGATGTATCTGAATAGATGTATCAATCAATGATTCCTCTTTCTTTTCCAATCCAAGAGCGTTACTGCTCAGCGTTCTCCCTCTTCCTTCAATCTCAGCCTGAGGTATCTCGAGCGTCTCATGGGGTCGATCAGCAGGAGCAGCGGTAGTCGGAGTAAGTTCAGCCGATGCTATCTGAGCAGACACCAGTGGTTCTTGCTGTTTACCGTGTGATTTCTTTTTTATCCAATCCATCATCTTTTTGCCCGTCTTCTTGTTTTGTTGCTGCTGAGGTTGCATTTGTTGAGGACTGCGCTTTTCAGGAGCATGGATGTTTTTTTTAGGGTTGGAACTCTCTTGAGTCTTTCTAGACAATGTCAAAGGTAGTTTACTGCTTTCAGTTGAAGCTGGATTCTTGGTTTTTCTGTAGATACTTCTTCGGACGGCAGCCATGGTGAAACGGCTAGATTGGGTGGGCTCAGGGAGAGGACTACTTCCAGAAGAGGAGGAAACAGAGGAATTATCATTTGGATAAGGCTGATGATCATGACGTATGGCAGAGTTCCTTGTTATTCTGTAAGAGGTAGTATCCGCTCGCCGAGGTAGGTTCATATTAGGATCCTTAAAGGAAACTGAGCTGCGTGTAGAAGCAGTCATGCCGGATTCAGATAAGTTTGACAGCCCACTGCTTTCCTCTGCGAGGCGAGAAAAGAGCGATTTGGTGCCCAAGCTCTCTTCGGTTGGACAAGGGGAAACCAAGGAGGGGGAGGAGTTGTCGATCGTCAGTGTCTCGGAATGATCTACGTCTTCACTTGCTTTTGCGGGGGACTTGCTGAAGAATCCCAGGAACTTTTCCTTTGGTTGAGGATCGGTTGGCCTTTTGGATGGATTGGAGGGTATATAGGGTGTGGAAAGTGATTTCTCGGGATAATTTTCAGAAGATGTGCTTGCTTCTGGTATTGTAGGTGGAGAAATGATCTCCTTGACAGGTTTACGAGTGATGAATTTAGAGATCTTGGAAGATCGTGTGGAGTTTTGTCGAGCTAGTTTGCTGCTGTAGGTTGCTGAGCTTGCTGAAGGTGTCATTTGAATTTCTGTCAGAAGCTCTTTCTCAGAATGTCCATTTGACTGTTTCACGATAAATCCATCATTTGCTAATGGCGCAAATCGATCACGATTAGGTTGGTGAGGTGACCTTCGGGTTGAAAGCCCCCTTTTGAGAATAGAAGGTATGACAGGTTCAAAAGTTGAATTATCATTCATTCTCCTTTCAGGGATTAATAAATCTCTATAATCTTCAAGCCATACATGCCTTGTAACAAACTCAAGTGTACAACGCTTAGCAGGATCAGGCACTAACATCTTTTCCATCAAATCTCTTGCTTCAGAACTAATATAAGAAGGAAAGACAAGACGAGTGGATAGAATGTAGCGATAGAGTTGATTGATATCGTCGCTGTCTGGGTTAGATGGATCGTCATCAAAGGGTAAGAAGCCGCAAAGCATAGCAAATAAGATAACACCGCACGACCAAATGTCGACAGCTGAACCTGCATATAAGCCAGCATTGACAACTAATTCTGGCGCAGCATAACAAGGAGAACCACAAGTGGTAGACATCATATCATCAGCGGCAGTAGAGAATTGATTAGCAAAGCCAAAGTCAGTGACAATAATATTTCGATTTTTATCAATCAATACATTTTCCTGGACATCATAAATAGGGTTCAATTAAATAGATTTCATGTATAAAAAAAAATAAAAGAGAAAGAGAGAGACTCCTTACAAGTTTCAAATCACGATGAACTATTTTGCACTTGTGCATATATTGAACACTGCTTATGAGCTGGGCAAAAAATCTTTTTGCATCTTTTTCTTTTAAATATCGATGAGCCAAGATGTACTCGAATAGTTCACCTCCTAAAGAAATATAAGTCATTGATAATAAAAAGGATAGAATACCTGATGCGTATTCTAATACCAATCCAACGTATTTTTCAGTTTCTAACACATCATATAGCTTTACGATATAAGGATGTTTTAGATTCTAATTATATTTTAGTATCAGTCTTAAATCAATTTATGTATAACTTTACTTTTAATATCGAAATCTCTCTTTCAACTTTATTTATCCTATTATCTGATCCAATGCCATCCTTTCTTATTAGTTTGATAGCTACCTTTTTATAAACTTAGTGTGAACACATGTAATCCAAACAAGTTTACCTCTTCGCCTGTCTCTGAATGAATACCTAATTTTACTTTTCCAAATTCTCCTTCACCCAAAGTTTGTAATAAATTATAAGATCCCAACTTGTTTTGTTTCATTTCTGTTGGCCTTTTTGGGAAATGCTTAATCTTTAAATTCGATCCTGTCATGTAGAATAAAATAAAATAAAAATAATAAAAAAAAAAGAGAGAGAAAAAGTTGCCAAGGTGCTTATAAAGAGACAATAACTTGAAAAGCAAGGGGATAAAGTGTCGACGATAGGGAGTACTCAGGGCAACCAACGTATATTTTATTATCATTTTAACCTTTTTTTTTTCCTTCTCTTTCCTTCTTTTTTTTCCATCTTTCAACGCTAGATCTTTAGATACAAACACTCTATTTTTTTTTTTTTTTATTTCAGACACAAGAATGAAACTTAAGCAAACTGACGTAAATAAATGCAGTATGAAACTAAAAATATAGTTTGCCACTCAATTAAGGAGAGAGAGAGAGAGAGAGAGAGAAAGATAGTTAAAAAAAAAAAGATGATTTTGTATTTTACATGATGTCTATTATAACTTGACCGGGTTTTGTGTCCATTTATATGTTGTTTTTTTTACATAAAAGGAAGGTCAGATGTAATAAAATGATAAACGAATCCAAGGTACGAATTTAATAACAGATAGGAAAGCAAGTACGAAACCAATTGGTTTTTGAAGATGCTTGAGTGATACTGCTTTCTGTACTTTCTTCATCATCATTTATGTGATATCCTTTCTCTTTTAATAATTGATGTGTCCATAATAAATAAAGACTTTCGTTATCATCATTTGGACTAATAGTAGAGATAGTAGAAGAAGAAGCTATGATATTTAAGTAAAGAGGATGTTGATAATTATTATTATTACCAAGTGACATTGCACCATATTGATTTTGATTGATTGATAATGATTTATTCTCTAAGAAATATCAATTAATAAAGACAAGATTGAATTGAACCTGAAAATACCTTCTTTATGATCTGTTACTATCAAGAAGGATAGTGTGGATGAAGAAGGTGTAGGAGGTAATTCTTGATAGAGCATTGTCTGGTTTGAATAAGTGATTAACAAGTTATTTCAATTGGATTCTATACCTTTTCATTATTCTCTTTTCTATAAGCTCTATTTGAATTTGGTATCATATTCACAGACATTTTTATAAACTAAATGAGAAAAGAAATATAAAAAAAAAAGAGTGTAAAAATGACATAATCCTTGCATTTATAGATTTTCGTGCCTTTTATAATCGGCAATTAATCTTTGACTACATTCATGACCCCTTTTTTTTATTGTTGTTCCTGATTGGCCATCTCACTCAGCACGTCCTTCAGCACCATGATTTCCTAATTTTTTTTTTTTTTTTTAAATGAGGCATTATAAACCATGTTAGTCTGTGGATAATCCCTAAAGGTGAAAATCAATTGAGGACAGGTTACTGAAATGAACAGTCAGTTTAAAATATAAAAAAAAAGTTGCACACTGCGGATGACACAGTCTGTTTGTATCATTTGACTCACAAAGGCCCATAGTTGTCTCACCCAATATCTTTGGAAGTTTCGATTGAAAACGTTTGTAAACAGTCTTTGAAAACATTCTCGTGCTATGTCACTTGATATCTTTTTGTCTTAATGAAATAGGCTTGATTTATGAAATAATATCTGTTTTCTTCATTTAGTACTGAAGACAATAAAAACAATAAACATCTCTGTCACCATTTTTCCCTTTTTAACTTCTTTTGAATTATGCCCCATGTTCTATAACACATTCAACTCTTGTAAAGATCAATTATTTTAATAGACAAAAAACAACAGGGGGAATAGGAGTAAAGGTATTATTACTTTTTACTTGAACCAACCCAATTTGATCAAGAAGATTATCCTTGACTTATTTTAATCCAATTGAAATCAAAGAAATCTATCGAGTGCTATTTGTGCCTCAAAAGCTTAATAATTTCGGAAACAGATATCCCATACACATTAGTAACGATGGCTGGACCTGTTACAAATAACCTAAAATCTCTTTTGATAAGCACACAAGATTTGATGTTTCATTTCTTTCATCAATCACTGGCTCAAGGACACAACTTCAAGTCTTGTTTCTTTACTCAATCAGATGCGATATACAGTTTACACTTTGTAAACGTCAGCCTCAATAGGTCTCTTTGATTTGATGATCACCAAAAATTCCCCATTGAGCTTTTGCTTCCTTGTCTTACTTTCTCAGTATTTGTTTGGTCCTACCATTCCAGTTACATTCACATCTTTGGAAAATGTTGCACACACTTTAATTTGCACAAAACAATAACAATTGTTGGATAAAAAAAAGTTCAATGATGGCACTTTTGTAATCATTTCAAAATTAAGTAACCAACTTGGATGGCTTCCATATTTTCTCTTTCTAGAACCTTAATAACGCATTCTTAGATGAATGAGCTGATCTTTTTCCCTTTTTTTATTTATTTTTCCTAGCAAAATAAACAAATAAAAAAGTTTATTATTATTGCGATGAATATCAGCTTTTTTTTGTTTATATGAAAACAGTAGCTATTACTGCCAACATAGCAGATACCAGCAAGGCATTGTTTGTTCTGAAAGATGTAGAAGCCGAAGAAGTAGAAGATGATTCTGCTGAAGAGATCCTATCGGGTTCACTAGCGACTGGAAAGTCAACTGGGGCCTCAAAGCTAGGAGCGACATCTGCACATGCACCAATGTCGTGTCTCTTGGGCTCAACCTCTTGTCTGTAATTTTGATAATGACAGGATTTGATCTGCTTGGCCTGCAAGTCATATAACCAACTTAGCTTGTCTCGAGGTGAACAAAACGAAAACATGCCATATTCTCCTTTTTCAGCATCGCCACTGATATCAATACAAGACATCAATCCACACATGGCATCCAATTGTGCTCCAAGGGTACTATTACCCATCCCTTGAGGGGCGACCAATACATTATCAGAGGCAATACATCCAAGGTTCTCTATCATGCATGCACATGCTCCTTCAGAAGGCGTTGGTGGTAATGCTGATGATGCTTTCCAGTTATCAGAAATCCCCGGACACGCAGAAGCCGATCGTTGTTCATGATAGGAATCCATATCAACTCCTTTAGGCCGAATCTTTGCCATCTGTTCTCGTAGGTTGTGATAATCTGGTAATTCTTGAATTCCACCTTGATCATCAACCTTGACTAGTCCATACAGATTATTTTCTTGTGTCCATTCATAAACAATTCCTCCAGACCATACACCACTCATTTCTTGTCCATAGATCGCAGCAACCTCAGTGAACGGTCTGGGCGTGATGATATTACAGCCATATTCAGAGAGAAAGACAGGCTTACTGTAGTTTTCAAATTCCTTTGTACGATCTTTGTATCCTGACAATTCAAATGAAGAAGCTCCACACCATTCATATAAATTTATACCAAAGAAATCAGCCTGTGAAGAAAAAGGACGATACATATAAATACAAGTAGTCATTTCCTTTTCGAATTACCTGAGAGTCTTCATCACCACAATTGAAATAATCTTTAATAGGATCACGAATGAACTGATCATCATTACTTGCATAACCCACCGGAATGCTTCTTGGTTTTGATAAACGCACATACTGCTTAATATCTCGAATGGTTGCCTTAACATAGGCAGATGCTAACGTACAAGACCTGTCGTTTGTCACCTCATTACCCGCAATAAACGCTAACAAATGATCATATTTTGCAAAGGCGTCCACTGTGGTTTTATAGGCATTATACAGATGAATCGTATACTCGGGTGTCCTTCGATTGATAGAATAGCGTGGTGTCGCAATATCTAATATTAAATAGATACCTGCGTCCGCAAAAGATGCCATGCAAGCATCATGGTCAAGAGTAGGGTCGACCTAATTGAGAACATTGAGCTTTTGTAAAAACTTGGTGTTTCCTATACGTACTTGATAAACACGAATAACATTCATGCCTAATTTCTTCATAAGAGAAGCATCTCGTGCACAGGCTGCTGGGTCAGCTAAAGGATCCATGTTTCCATTTTTCAATTGGCTTCTAGGTTGATATGCCACACTATATTTATGCAGAGTTCAGCCTCTTTATTATTTGCATTTTATATCATCATTTATCTTACCCTTTAATAAAAAATTGCTGTTTGGTAACTGAATCAAAAAATTTAGATCCTTTGGCGACAATAGGATTCAATGCATAAGTTAAGCTCACAGCACAAAGCAACAAGGTGATTGCTGAAATTTTCATCTTCTTTTGCAAGCGAAATAACAAAAAAGTACAAAAACAAAAAAAAAGAAGCTTGTCTTCTTGTAGTCCTTCAATAAAAAAAAAAAGGGGAAGAATGTTATGTTAGGGGAAATCTTTTTTTTTTGTGGCATGACACCAGTGGAATGGAAGAAGCTATCTTTACATCTACTTGTATAAAGAATCATCATCTTTTTCATTCATTTTTCTTTGAAAAGAAAAGGAATACATTGCAGTTTCATTCAAGTTATCTTAACCATAAATTCACTCTCTTCTTTCGTACTTTAAATACATTACATGTCTTTGTATACTATCTTTTTATATATCAAATGATTTTATTATACCATTAAACAAAACATATACTAGTTTTTTTAAAGTTAAGTTTAAAAAACTTATTGTCCACCCATTTCCTTGGCGAGTTCTTCAGCACGCTTTTGAACATCGTTGATGTCACCTTGCATGTAGAAAGCAGTTTCGGGCAAAGCATCGTGCTTACCACCCAAGATTTCCTTGAAGGAACGAATGGTGTCTTGAAGCTTGACAAGACGACCTTCATAACCGGTAAAGACTTGGGCGACAGCGAAAGGTTGAGACAAGAAACGTTGAATCTTACGAGCACGTTCGACAACAAGCTTGTCTTCTTCGGACAATTCATCCATACCCAAAATGGCAATGATATCTTGGAGAGACTTGTAGTTTTGAAGGATTTGTTGAACTTCGGTAGCGACCTTGTAGTGTTCGTCACCGACGATACGAGGATCCAAGATACGAGACTTGGAGTCAAGAGGATCGACGGCAGGGTAAATACCCAATTCGGCAATGGAACGAGACAAGACAGTGGTGGCATCCAAGTGAGCAAAAGTGGTGGCGGGAGCAGGATCGGTCAAATCATCAGCAGGGACGTAGACAGCTTGGACGGAGGTAATGGAACCGTTCTTGGTGGTAGTAATACGTTCTTGCATACCACCCATATCAGTAGAAAGAGTGGGTTGGTAACCGACAGCAGAGGGAATACGACCCAAAAGGGCAGATACTTCAGAACCAGCTTGAGTGAAACGGAAAATGTTGTCAATGAAAAGCAACACATCTTGACCTTCATCATCACGGAAGTATTCAGCAATGGTCAAACCAGTCAAGGCAACACGGGCACGAGCTCCTGGGGGTTCGTTCATTTGACCAAAGACAAGAGCACACTTGGAGTCACCGTCGAGCTTGATGACACCAGTTTCAATCATCTCGTGGTAAAGATCGTTACCTTCACGAGTACGTTCACCGACACCACAGAAGATAGAGTAA
Organism: Rhizopus delemar RA 99-880; assembly: GCF_000149305.1. Classification (NCBI taxonomy): domain Eukaryota; kingdom Fungi; phylum Mucoromycota; class Mucoromycetes; order Mucorales; family Rhizopodaceae; genus Rhizopus; species Rhizopus delemar. The sequence goes on from NW_027137846.1 coordinate 106,049, forward strand.
CCACCGTGAGCCTTGGCGATGTTGTTAATCAATTCTTGAATCAACACAGTCTTACCGACACCAGCACCACCGAAAAGACCAATCTTACCACCACGAGCATAAGGAGCCAACAAGTCGACGACCTTGATACCAGTTTCAAGGATTTCGGGAGTAGGAGATTGGTCAACAAATTCGGGAGCTTCGGCGTGAATGGGACGTTGGCTCTTGGCGTTGATGGGACCACGTTCATCGATGGGTTCACCAATGACGTTGATGATACGACCGAGAACTTCCTTACCAACAGGAATGGTAATGGGAGCACCGGTATCAATAACCTTTTGACCACGGACGAGACCTTTTTCAAGTTAATATCATACTCGAATAAAATGGTTGTAGTATAGCTTACCTTCAGTACCATCCATAGCAATAGTACGAACAGTGTTTTCACCCAAGTGTTGAGCAACTTCGAGGACAAGACGACCACCAGAGTGATCTTGGACTTCAAGAGCGTTCAAAATAGCAGGTAAATTTTCTTGTTCGAATTGAACATCGACGACAGCACCAATGACGGAACTATTTAAATCAATTAGTCGAATCCACAAAATAATCTTCCTTTTATTTTTCTCTCTCTTTTGTTTGTTTGATTCTCTTACCGAATTTGACCGGCAGAAGCAGCGGTGGCATAGGTACGAGCTGTAGATTGAATTAAAAAAAAGTCTTAATCAAGTTGATTTGTTTTATTTACCAGCAGTAGGAAGGCGGAGGGTGCTTGAAGCAACGCGACCGAGAGCACGAGAAATAAACATTGCTTAAATACCGAAAGAGGGGTTAAAAGAAAGGTTTGACGGTAAAGAAGGCTTATTTACAAAGAAAAAAAAATTAATCTACCTAAAAAATTGTTCAAGTAAAAGGGAGGGGTGAGGGATACGGAGAATGAAAAAAATAGCTGCCAAAAGCGCTAGGGGGGATGTCAGTTAGTAGATCGCTTTTTGAGAGTTTCTACTTAAAAATGATTTTCTCTTCTTCTTGGACAAGGCATGAGCAACAATGAGAATTGTCGTGAATTTTTAAAGGTTAGCCTCAGCTGCTTATTAAAAGAGGAACATGGCCTTATCTATCAGTATTCTTCTGTCTGACACTTATTTTTCATTATGTCTGACGTCACCTTTAGGATTTTTTTTTCAAAGTCCTGTCCCAAGCTTATAATTTGAAAAAAAGCTTTTCCCTTTCAACCAGAAGTTTAATCTTTTAAATAATGAACGTTCTCGCCAGATCCGCCCGTGCTGCCGTTAAGCCTGTTCGTTTGGGTAAGCAAAAGGGATATAAAATTGCGTGTTTCTTTTATTGATTTTTACTGTACATTAGCTCGTTTCTACGCCTCCGAAGCTCCTGCTTCCACTGATGCCCTTCGCTTGACCTTTGTTGTCCCTCACAAGGTAATTTGGACATGTAGACGAATTTTTGACAACTTTTTATTTATCAATTGCTTCATAGAGCATTTACAAAGCCACTACTGTTCAACAAGTTAACTTGGCTGCCACTTCTGGTGACATGGGTATCCTTGCCAACCACGTTCCTTCCATTGAACAATTGAACCCTGGTGTTATTGAAGTCATTGAAAGTGCTGAGGTTACCAAGAAGTTTTTTGGTAAATTATCTTTCTTTTATATGTCAACTGAAAAATCAATACTTTGAATTAATATCTTTATTTTCAGTTTCTGGTGGTTTCGCTACTATCAACCCTGATAGCACTCTGAACGTCAATGCTGTTGAAGCATTTTCTCTTGAAGAACTCTCTCTTGAAGTAATGAGTAGAAGAAAGCAAAAAACATGTACTTGAGATGATTAACATATAGTTTTTTATTTAGCGTGTTCAAGCCGGTCTTGCCGAAGCTCAACGTAATGCTGCTAGCGCTTCCTCTGACAAGGAAAAGGCCGTTGCTAAGATTGAAGTCGATGTTTATGAAGCTCTTCAACACGCTTTGACTAAATAAAGTGATTTTATTGTAGAATAAGGAATTTGTCGAAATAAAAACCATGTGTGTTTTTCTTTTGTTATTAAAATGCTATTATCATTGAATTGCTCTATAAAAAATTATAAATTTTCAGGTACAATGAAGATAAGCCTTGCAGTCGAACGCTACATGAAGGCCATACTCAGATATCATTGCCAGTTTGTGACTGATTTTATTTTCTTTTCTTCTTTTTCTAAATACATAGTATGGACAACACAGTGTATGAACAATCTCCTCAGCTTATATATTTTCTTTTGCTAAATTGTTTGTAGCACTTTAGAGATTCCTTTGACTAATGAAAGATTAGCGACTATTGCTGCACGTGTACTTGATGTCGACAAAGAATTAAAAGTAGATCAAGTGAAAAGAACAATTTCAACTGAAGGAAACATCCTTAAAGTGTAAAACCTTTTTTCTAGTTTATAAACAAATACAAGAAACTAACTTAATCAATAGTCGCTTCGAATGCTATACAACCAAAATGCTTCGGGTATCAGTAAATTCATTTTTGGAATATTTAACTATGGTAACGCGAACTATGGACGCTTTTCAATAATTACGAAATTTGTTATTTTTTTTGTTGGGGGATTACACACACGCACATTTCATTGGCTATAAGAAAATATTTATAATATCCAATGCTTACATTATAAATGCTTATAAATTCCTTGTTAATTTTCCATTTTCTGAATCAGGTTATTATTAAAGCGAGGTTTCATTAATAATCTCGACAAATATTTGTTGTTCTACTCATCTAATAGCCCGATAAATTAAATCAGATACGTAAATCACTTATCCATTACAATCAGCCTCGCTTCATCATTTTAAGTCTCAGAAAGCATAATGGTTCGCGAAAATAAAACCCCATTCAATTTAAAAACGTCACCTAATTTTTTCTTTTTCTTTTTGTTTCTTTCTTCTTTTATTTTTACAAGACAAAATGGTTTTAGCTAACAAATTGAACACTTGGAGCAAGCTTCAAGAACACTATGATGCTGAAGGAAAGAGCTTTGTTATCAAGAAGTTATTCGAAAAGGATCCTCAACGTTTCGAAAAGTATCATCGCGTCTTCAAGGGCTCTGACAAGACTAAGAGTTCTATTCTTTTCGATTTCTCCAAGAATCGCGTCAGTGATGAGACTCTCAAGCTCTTGTTGGAATTGGCCAAAGAGGCCAAGGTAGAAGAGATGCGCTCAAAGATGTTCACTGGTGAACATATCAACTTCACCGAAGACCGTGCCGTTCTTCACATTGCTCTTCGTAATCTCTCTGACAGACCCATCTATGACAACGGTGCTGATGTGATGCCCGAAGTTCGTGAAGTTTTGGCTCACATGAAGCAATTTTCTGAGGCTGTTCGCTCAGGTGAATGGAAGGGTTACACTGGTAAGACAATCACTGATATTGTCAACATCGGTATCGGTGGTTCAGACCTTGGTCCTGTTATGGTTACTGAAGCATTGAAGCCTTATGCCAAAGAAGGCTTAAAGGCTCACTTTGTCTCCAATATTGATGGTACCCACATTGCTGAAGTTCTCAAGTCTGTTAACCCTGAAACCACCCTTTTCATCATTGCTTCCAAGACTTTCACTACTCAAGAAACTATCACAAACGCTGAATCTGCTAAAGAATGGTTCTTGGCTTCTGCAAAGGATGTAAGTACCTTTAGAAATATGGCGTGATTTTGATGAGGGTAGAAGATAGTAATCGGGTCTAATTTTTTTTCAGGTCAGCCACGTTGCCAAACATTTTGTTGCACTTTCTACCAACACAAAGTTGGTTACAGCTTTTGGTATTGATGCCAAGAACATGTTCAAGTTCTGGGACTGGGTAGGTGGTCGTTACTCCCTTTGGTCTGCCATTGGTTTATCTATTGCTATTACCATTGGTTATGACAATTTTGAAGAACTCCTTCGTGGTGGCTACGAAATGGATGAACATTTTGTCAATGCTCCTCTTGAAGAAAACATTCCTGTCTTAATGGCACTTGTCGGTCTTTGGTATAACAACTTCTTTGGTGCTCAAACTGAAGCTATTCTCCCTTATGACCAATACATGCACCGTTTTGCTGCTTATTTCCAACAGGTATGCGCAAGCGCAAATAGTATAGGATAAAAGAGTTGCTTATTAAAAATGATGTATAGGGAAACATGGAATCTAACGGTAAATATGTTTCTCGCTCTGGTGCTGAAGTTGAAGCTCAAACTGGTCCCATCATCTGGGGTGAGCCTGGTACAAATGGTCAACACGCCTTCTACCAACTCATCCACCAAGGTACCAAGGTCATTCCTTGTGATTTCCTTGCCCCAGTTGAAACTTTCAATCCTATCCGTCAAGGAATTCACCACGATATCTTATTATCCAACTTCTTTGCTCAAACTGAAGCTTTGATGGTCGGTAAGAATGAGGAGCAAGTTCGTGCTGAGATGGGTGCCAATGTTGTCGAGAACATTGTTCCCCACAAGATCTTCAAGGGCAACAAGCCTACAAACTCCTTCTTGTTCCAAAAATTGACTCCTGCTACTTTGGGTTCTCTTATTGCTATGTACGAACACAAGATCTTTGTTCAAGGTGCTATTTGGGATATCAACTCTTATGACCAGTGGGGTGTTGAACTTGGTAAGCAATTGGCTAAGGCTATTTTACCTGAACTCTCCGCTCCTGGTGAAGTCGCTTCCCACGATGCTTCTACCAACGGACTTATCAACCACTATAAGAAGAACAAGAAGCAATACTAATTGAATTGATGTATTTCCTTGCTTAAAACTTTAATGTATATTCTCCTTTTTTTTCCTCTCTTTCTACTAACCTTAACCATTCTGCTCGTTAAATAAATTCATTTTTGTTTCAAAGGAATCTTTATGACCGCATTAATCATCAAACATAAGGCTGAGAGAGAAAGCCAGTGTGCTTCATCTTTCTTACATGACACGAGAAGGATTTTTTTTTGTATGAGAACTTTATTCGGATGTCGCATTTTTGGCTGGTCATCATAAGAAATATTTTTTAATAACAGGGCTTAAGCTCACGAACAAACAAACAGAAAATGACCATGGAGATTGCAACTAGTACCACCAGATGGGAGACTAATCCAGCAGAAAGAACTTGACCACTTCGCTAGGTGAGACACGAGAAGGATTCAAATAAAGCTTTACAGTTAGGCTAGTGGATATTGGCCGCTACAAAAAAAATAATTGCTGGTTGATAAAAATGCAATTGTCGGTTAGTGCCAAACAAATTACCGTTCAAATACGAATATAAAAAATAATATGAAAAAAAGATAATAGTAGGTTTAATCTATTGCCCTTAATCATACGGTGCTTTACTAAATTACGCAGTGCTTTACTTTTGGCAACATTTTCGTAGAGTTGAAGTTTAAATTAGTAAGTATTTTATATAATGAAAGGCTTAGAAAGGATTTCGAGTATAGCACGTTACAATTTGTCGTTTGGAATGGTGGCAAAAGCCATAAAGCTCGCTAAAGCGAACATCATTACAAGCGCCACCAATTCTGGAGGATAGAGCCTCTTCTTTCATGAAGCTATTATGCTTCATCTTTCCATTCGCTAAAGACCAGAACTGCTCAATAGGGTTTAGCTCAGGCGAGTAAGGAGGGAGATACATTACTCTATAATCTCTAGCTTCGATTTTTCGAATCATCGGTTTCGATTTATGAATGCTAGCATTATCCATCACTAAATAATTACTCTTTAAATCCTCATTCTCGTCTGTTAGATCAAGGAGCTCATTAATAAGCTTATTTAAATGGGCAGTTGTTGTACCTTTTGATGTTGGCTTTACATCAACTACACTGGAATCATCCTCCCGATAAGATATGTCGAATCCATTTTTTTTTCCGGCTGCTTTACGTGCCATTTCTTCTTTAGATGATAAATTTCTTTTTGAATTTGTTGCGTTACTATTTGCTTGGCTAGATTTATCTTTACTATAATTACAGAAAAGTGGTGTTACTTGATCTATTTTTAAGTATTTCACTTACATCACACGTACCTAATTGATTGAATTTTAGAGTAATAAGCAGTATTTTAAAAAAATTCCAATAGAGTTACATGCTATCAGACTCCAGAATTTCCGGGAGACGTTCATTCGAAATGAAGTTAAAAGTGGTATCAGTAATCGACATAGACAATCAAGCTATCAGTGGATATGATACGTAATTGAAATCTAACTTTCTAAAATAATCGTACATTTCTAAAGTGATTGTCTTTACATGAAATAAACGAGTCAAAAAGTTTTTTTAGCAACAATTTAATAGCTCCTACCATTTCTTCCATCTTTGTTAATTCCAAACTTACACTTTCTTCTAAAGGATGTACTAACAAAGCTTTCCCAAACTCTTGTAATTTTAATAATTCTTTTCTCGTGAATATTGCCTCCAAGGTTATATCACCTAAATCAAGGATGAATGAATGTATAGGGCTACAAATATAAATTTGTTATATTAGTTGTTTTATCATTGTTACTTATATTAATTGTCATATTAATCATCTTTGGAAAACACACTGAAGATATTGGCATTTCAAGCCGTAATTATATAATTACACCCAATAAATCTTCGAACAAAATTTTTAAAAAATACGGCATGCAAGTTCAAGCCCAATTAATACATGTGTGCCTAAGCTTGGGTTTTCAAGTTTTAAAAAAAGAAAGGCTCAAGTGCTTATTTTAAAAATATATCCATAAAATAAATTTCAATATTCCGTTGCGTCGCTATTAACTTTAATAATTACTTCATATCGCCTCTTCATGCTTTGAACTAATAGGTCGGCAAGTTCATCATCCAGTCTTGCCCACTCTTCTTGTATAGCCACTTTCAATTGCTGCAAGTTTTTGGTGGACGATCTTTTTCTCTCAATTTATCTTTCAATAACATTCCAAACATGATCGATGGGGTACAAAACAGGGCTTTGATCAGGCCAATACCCAAAGCCCCTAACTTGGTGGGTTTCCTTCCAGCATCGAGTATAACCACCTGTATGATAGGGAGCTCCATCCTCTTGGAATATAAAGCCTCTTCTTCTGATGTACTGTGGCATTTGTAATCCAAAGATGAAACCTGTTGGCCAAAATACTGATATATATTTCTTGGTCTACAGAACCGGTATCAATGATTTCTAAAGGTCCGAAACCTCCTCCACGAAAACATCCTCAAACTATAGCACCACTACCGCCCTACTTGACTATAGATACTACATTTCTTTCATCATAACGCTTTCCTTTCTTCCTGAGCACTCTTTTACCGCGGTTACTGTCTTCCATGCAAAAGTGCGACTCATCAGACCAAACAGCGTTTCTCCATTGGTTTTTGGTCTAATTGATGTGTCTCTTCGCCCAGCGAAGCCTACTTTTGCTGTGTCCTGCAGTAAATCTATGCTTGTGAGCTGCTCTGTACGATTTGAAGTCAAGTTGATCCACATACGATCGAGGGGTTTCTATACAAACAAAAACATCCAGCTTTGCTAATTCCATATTTATTTCTTTATAAGAGGCAAAGGGATCATCTCTGATTATCCTCTTCAAGTGCCTTTCAGTTCTTTCATTTATTTTCATTGGAGGACCTGTTTACTTGTGAGGCAAAGATCTGTTTTAATTATCAATCTTGGCTTTTATATATTACAGTGGACTTGACTACCAGTTTCGATTTTTGTTAAAGGAGAAACGTGCTAAGCCACATTTTTACAAAAGCTTCTCTTCATGGCATCAACCACTCAAGTCTACGATATACTGTACTAAAAATAACATAAAAGCAAAGCTATAAACAAAGTATAGCGGGTTCAATTAACAAAAGATGGTTTTGTACACAGTAAAGTAGTATTTCAATGTTTTTTATTTTTAGATACAAAATGTTTAGTCAAAGAGACCGAAACCCATATCCTATAAGCAAAATATCAAGTTTAGCAATTGCTATGCTTAATGATCCGTAAACAATAACACTTACATCGTCAGATTCTTCCTTTTCCTCAGCCTTTTCTTCGGCAGCAGGAGCATCTTGAACGGCAGCACCACCACCAGCAGCACCAGCGGCGGCAACGGGACCAGCAGAGACGGAAGCAAGCTTGGTAGAACCTTCAGCAATAACCTATAGAATGGCGTTATAAACATGTGTTTTCCTATTATCAAATAAAACATACTTCGGCAACGGTCTTGCCTTCCAAAGCCTTCAACAAGGAATCGAGACGAGCAGCATCAGCTTCGGCACCAACGGAGCTCAAAAGCTTCTTGATGTCTTCGTTAGAGGGAGTGGCGTTACCACCAGCGACGAGGAGAAGGTAAGCTGCGAGGTGCTTCATGTTCAAATAATATTCAAAAGAGAGAGAGAGCGAACGCTTTGTATGCTAGGAAAAAAAACTTTTATTTTTTCGCGGTTTCTTTCAACCTCAATTTTTTAATTAAAGTATTTTATTGGATGAAATCGTATACGTCATATGTGACTACGGAATGCCAAAGTACCTTATTTTCCGCTGCACTTTTGTCTGTTTTACAGACGATATACAGTTCTTTATCACAGCACACGAACTTGATGGGCTAAGTAGTAGGATTTAAGACATTTGGTGAAACTAGGGTTCTATTTTTAAGCTCCTGACATATTCCAAGAACCTGGTTTATGTACTCGATACTTATTACATCAAGTTCTTTAAGCTACGTTGGGTTTCCATTTGATAAGATTTTATAGCAGAGCTTTTCAGCTAATTGATGTAAAATTCTCTTTACTTTTCCCTCTTATTGAACGTAAAAATGAATATCAAATTCCAAATTTTTATATAGAAAATAACTTGCATGATACATCTTTTTAAGCTTAATGTATAAATAATACAAAACTCTTTAAAGTTTTCAACTATATGATTCAAGTTGTTGAAACAGCAATGCAAGCTGCAGACAATGAATTGCTTCATCCTTTGATAGGACGATCTTTCAAAAGAATATACAAGTGACTGGTATTGTTATTTCATCTCATCAAAAGCAAGAACTAACCCGTTTGAAACACTTTGTTACAGGTTAACCCATTATCAATTGACAGATTGAGTTCCAAAATTGTGCTGGGCTATGGCATCCAGAACGCTAGAAACTTAATTTGAATTGCGTTTCTAGTAAATTCACAAAGTTTTGTGTCCTTATCAACAAAACTACCTTGATACGCTGGTCTTATTATTGACTTTAAATGTGCTTTATGGGTGAAGCACTCGAATTAACCACCAAAATGATTTTTAAAAATTCATTAAGTATTGGCCTGTAGGTCTGACATTCCTTTAACTTTGCATTAACATGTCCTGGTTGACCGCAAGTCTTACAACTTGAAGCTGATGAGATATCTCCACAAGATTTTTGATTGTCCAAATGCTAGCGTTTTTCTTTAAATTTTTTCAGTTTTGGTTCCATAGTCATCTTTGACGTTTCCTTTTTATTTTCTTTAATCTACAGCGCATATATTATATGTTAATGTTTTGATTACATAAGTTTGCAATGCAACAAGATGTAATCCTAGATTTTATAATTATCCTTTTTTAAATAATATTGACAAAAATAGGTATCTTTGCATGTCCTGCTTCACCGTAATCTACGCAGTTTATTATAGTATATTAAGTAACATATATCATAATAAAATGTATTATTCTATAAATTTACCACTTTTAACCTAGACATGCTTCTTGCCATACCTCTCTTTTAGCTAATTCATTGCTTTGTTAGACGGCATAATTTGATAGGGTAAATTTTTTTAAAGGAAAAGTGTGAGAAACTAGATATATCAATGAAGTCATTCAAGTCATGTTTAAAAACTTGAATGATTATCTTACTTTGCTTCAAATTGCTCGTTGCTGCTGATTTATCAAATACAAAAAAAAAAAAAAAAAAAAGAACAGAGCCCTAATGATCCTACAATCTTCCTTATTTCATTCGGTAATTTGAAATGTGGATAAAAAGTGTTAACTTTCAGATTTCTCAATCAGGTGTGCAAAACTTTTATCTGTATCTGTCAAAGACGTATGACTAGAGTGATATCGTTATGCTCGACGTTTTTTTTTTTTTTTTTTTTTTTTTTTTTTTTTTACCTCGCAGTTGGGTTCATAATGTTTCTTCTGTGAGAATAATTGGGATATCCATTACTTCAACTTACTGATGTAAGACAACTGCTTTGTTTGACCTCTTACAGTATGTCATATATTATTGACCAATTGGTCTCAACAGTTGATATTTCTGGGTATGAAGATGTATTTTCTTCAGAAAGCTACGATTTTGTTGGTAAAGATATCCGACATTAAATGATGATTTATTGCATGATACACTCCAGTGTTCGGTATATCTGAAAATAGCTTTCTTATTGTCTAAAAATAACTTTATATTCGTCTAAAATCAACTATTTATTTGGCTGAAATTAAAGTAGTTTTTTTCGCTTTATTCTACTGCGTATTCAACCTGATGAGGTGTACTGATTTTTAATCTTTTAAAAAACAGTGAAACAACATCTTTATTTATTATGCAACAGGAAAAGCAGATGGTTTTGGTCTATCAGCTGTAGTCGTTGCAGACACAGTTGCTGCTGTTTTAGATGCGCTTGGAGAGAACACAAAATCCTCTAATTGAGCTTTTCCTTTTTCCTTGTTTATATAATCGATACTAAAAAGAGAAAACGAAATAACCGGTCACTGGTACAGCTTGATTTCAAATAAAAATTACTTGCCTTGAAATACCCTTAAATTCATACTGATCACCGCTCACTATGTTAAAGTATTTAGGAGTAAACTCTCTTTGTTCTGATTGACGCTTTCTGGTATCCTCTCGTTGTTTATCCTCTATAGATGTCTTTTCAGCTGTTGCAGTATCCATGTCATCTTCTAAAATAGCTGATGTCACCTTTGACCAAAGTCTTTTATACAAAAATAAAAAGGTTAGGGAGACCTTATGATGCATATATAGGATTACCTTCTAGACTCCATTGGTTCTTGTTTATCTAAATCGTTCACTAACTTGGGATGAATAGTTGAAGATTTGACATCAAAAAACAAATTTTTATTGGTAGCCTATAAAAATTAAGTTTATTTGCATCAATAAATGAATTCAGTAATCTACCTTTGCCATTTTTATGTATATTTCATTAGACCATTGACCAGAGATTTCATATAAAAGCTCAGCTGTGGATTCTTTCTTTACTCTGCCACAAACGCTATTATACTGACCAGAGAAAAAGCCCTTGTGGTAATAACAAATGTAAGTTTTGTGTTTTTTTTTTTTTTTTTTTTTTTTTTCTTCTTCTTCTTTTTTTATAACTTTACCCTTGTTTTAAAATCCAATTCACATACCAAGTCGCTTGACTTGCAGCGAACCATACAACTGTCACCAAGTTCAAGAATCATTTTACCGACTAGCATTGTAAGATCAGATAAGGAAAAATCAACTAGGGACATTGATCGACTTACATAAAATACCTCTAGCATACACATTTGGCATTGAAATATCATATCTTTCATTATGCAAATGTGTAAATATAATATGGTTTTCACCTTCCATTAATGTAGCAGCACTATTGCCAAGAAATTTTGACTTTGGACGAAGATCTCCTTGAATATAAATACCGTTTTCAGGGCTACCGTAATAAAATGCAGAAATAGGCGGATGATGAGATACTTGCTCTGCTATATAAATAGCCTCGGTTCCATTGCTGTATTGATATTTGCATCTAAAAAATTCACCTAATACAGGATTGTATGGTTTTTTCACTCCCTAAGAATAAAATGAATACTGTTATTATAAAGCTATGTTTACTATTACCTTTGGTTTGATATGCCAACCTGATAAGAAATAACGAACGACATCAAGAAATCTAGCAGTTGGATCTGTTTTTGTGCTTGCTCTAAAATTTAATAGAGTAAACAACACGTTATGATAGCAGCCACTTATCACTATTTACTCTAATAGCAAATCAGGATGACTCATAAAATCTGTCACCCTTTCTAACATTGATCTAGGTTCGAGTACAAAAGTAGGTAGAGTCACTCTATGCAAATCCATGTCTTTTCTTAATTGACTAATAATACCCATAAGGATGCTTTTAGAATTATCTTCCAAGACCTCGGTACAGTCGGGATCTCCTTCATTTGCTGTTCCGCGACTAAGCATGATTTAAAATTGCTACTTTTGTTTAAAAAAGAAAAAGAAAGAAAAAGAGAAAAAAAAAGTTTCTGCTTTTTCTTTGGCAAGTCTGCAAATCAATAATCTCAGATTTAATCACCGATTGTACTTTTCGATTTAAGGAAAGTGGATAGAGGAATCTACACCTCCAGTGTACCTTTGGCTTGGTCGTGAACAAAGTCTTGAAGGGTTACTTGAACCTTTTGCCGTGATTTATACTCTTGAAGCAAAAGAGAACACGCGTTCTCTTTGTACCCTGTCTGTTACACCAGCATATGATGCATACAAAACATTCATCTTTGTTCAAAAATTTGCTTTACCTCTGAAAAAAAGTTCTGGTATCTTGTTTTCATCTTTTTCTTCTTGTTGATACTGGCTGTATAGCAAATATGTTATTTTTTCATTCAAAGCTGAAAATAAAGTTATTGTGGCATTGTCATATAGGGAACAGACAAATTAAGATGAAATATCTGGAAATAACTTTGTTGAAAGGAGATGAAATAGGATGGATCCTTATTAACACTGAACAATATCATGATGCGCTTATATCTGAAAGTCATATACAGGGCATAAGTTCGATATTATGTTTTACTAAATTTAATCTAGTGTTCTTTCCGTACATGTTACTTGCACTGAAAAAGGATGAATTGAAATAAGGGTTTGATTAGAAAGATTGTATTTCGTTCTTGTTTTCTGGATGTAATTATTAATGTAGCTATTTATTGTTCAACTTGTTGATGTCTTGGTTCTAATTCTAAACTTCTTTCATACAAGAAGTCTACATCTTTGCTGTTGTCTAAATGATATTTAATGAAGTCTTGAATCTCAGGTACGTATTGATAGATGTAAGGTGGTGATTGGAATTGTTTGATTTCTCGAATAACCTCCGCTGATTTCTGTTGTTTAGCAAAATTAATCAAGTTATTGGATTTCTTTAAATAATCTGGATTGCCGTCCTCAATGAAGGTTAAATCTTGTAAATAAATGCCCAAGAATGGAATGCATGGTGGATTGACAGAGTGAATCATATCTCGATACTCTTGGAAGTTACGATTAGATCCCATCAATTTTCTAATGTAATTTAATGACTGTGTTGTGCGACTACTGACTAATTCCCACGTCTTTTTCAAGCGACCCACTGCACTATTGTCAAAAGCGGAAAGAATAGCCATACATGTATTGTAATTGTTCATTTCTAAGCAACGCTAAAGGAAATATGAGTTATTTAAAAATATAGAAATAAAAGAATGACTTACGTTGGCTACGTGTGCCCAATATTTAATAGCTACCACACGTTTCTTGGGTTCTTTGTAATACAGGATACTTCCTGTAACCCATGCTGTAAGTTTGTTGCAATAATCAATAGACTGCTTTACATTGATTGCACTATCATCGTCCTGAGACCAAGCTTTTCCTAGACATTCGATAGGACGAATACTACTGTACAATTTGAAGTCCATGATCGATAGCTGTCTTGCTAATTCAAGCGGATCTGTATCCAACAATCGAATGTGGTTCAAGTCTTTAGGTACAATAGGTATAGGCCCATTCATTGCATTGGGAATCAACTTTTTCAAACCACCTTCGTCCTGCTCCCTTCTCTTTCGAATCAATCGATTCAGTTGCTTTGCTGAAAGTGAAGATGAATCACAAATAACAGTATTTGCAAAGAACTGAAGCTTATTTAATATATATTCATCCTCTTCATTATAATAGTTTTCTAGCCAGTTCTTCATAACATTAAACACACTAATTTTCACATTGTTACTTTTTTTTTCTTGTCCAAATTAAATGAATTCTTACCGAAGTCTTACTAACTTCTGCTTCTTGTCTGTCCAGATTTCAAGCTCTGCGGGTGTCAGTTCTTCCGGAGGAGCTAGATTGTAACGTTCTTGTAACAAATCAAGGAATTCTTCGGTTGTACAAAATGATCGATAAGTTAACAAGAAATTGGCAATAAAGCTCATATCTTTATAAGAGGTTAATAATATGCCACATAATTTTTTTTTCGTAAGCTTACCAATCGCTTCATGAAGTGTCAAGCGCTCTACAAGCGCGCGCAAAGTGCCACCTTGGACAGACCCATCCTTTGTGAAAACAATATCGCCATCTGCATAATCATATCCAAGATACCAAAATTGAGATTTTTCTTCGGGAGAGATAAGTTGCTTGGTGTTTTTATCATTGGTAGGTCTTGTCAAATTCGTGGCTGATTGACTGACTGAGGGTCTTTGTTGTGATCCAGCAGAACCTTGAGAGTTTTGTCTGTTATAGAAGCGAGGCAAGATAGGTGCACTAGCTTCACTACTGTTATCGTCTGTGGTAATACTACCCCGAGAAGGTCTCTGTTTCTTTTCAGCATCAGAAAAGCTAGGCTCTGCACCATTCTCACCACTTCTCATCATCCAAATCTTTCGTTCACCCACCATTTGTACCACAGTCGAAAATATTTCTTCAATCGTGTTTTCGACCATGCCAACCGTCTTTTCTACATTGTTGATGCTCGCTGGCAGATCTTGCTGTGCGTTTGTCAGGGTCTGGACAGCGCTAAATAATAAACCGACAGCATTATACAGTTCTTGTTTGTTGTTTCTAAATTCAGGCAATGATTGAAGTTGGTTAGTGTCGACTTGGCTCATGTCAATATCATTCAAGATGGCTAAATAGTTGCCTATCTGCGTAGAAAGGTTTTGGAACAGTAAAACCACATTTGATCTCGCTCTTTCTTCCAAGACATGTCGCTTTTCCTCGTCCATTTCTGTTTCTTCTTGATCATCTTTGCCTTTCTTCCTATTTCCATCATCCTCATCCTCGTCCCCATCATTCGTATCACCATCATCATCATCATCATCGTCATCCTGTTGCTGATCAACTCGATAAATATAGGCAGAAGCTTTACAAAGTGCGTCTGTAGAACCCACAATTTGCTTTGCATGTGTCTGTAAACTGACGATCAAGTCTTGATTTAAAGGATATTTGAGTTTTGTTGCTGTCGTGTTGCCTTTTTTTTTGTTTTCTTCTAGATCGTCTTCTGCGTTTGCCTGAAGTACATCATCTGTTGTGTTGAATATCAAGCGTGGATTGACAGCTCGAATAGGCACATTTTTATTTTGGCAGACAAGCACAAATCTACGAACAGAATTCAAGACATCTGTAGAGTCTCTCTGTACTTTGCCATTCTGATCCAAATTTGATTCATTGATTGCCTTTGCTGATAAAATAAGCTTAGCTAGACTTGCAAGAACGTTTCGGTGTGGTTCTTTGATCTCTGGATCTTGCAAGTGACTTACTTCTTTATCCATTGATCGTGAAGAATAGAGCATGAGTCGGACAGTGTCAACGACAGAAGTAATCTTTTGTTTGAATATCAGTGGATTGTCACCTGCTGCAATGGATCTGTGGAGTGATTGAACGGATTGTGCGATATCAAGGGCAACACTTTTCCAGGTCATTGGCTTTTGCTCAATTTCTTCCGGTTTAGTTGGAATTTCTTCAGTCACAGGAAGTAGTCCTTCTTGACTTTTAGAAAAGTATTGTGTGCTTCTCTTATTCTGTCTCTGTAGTTTAATTAATTATTTGTTTTGCTTTTGCATTAAACATGTCTTTACCAGACGGCCAGTTGTTTGATCTATCTCATTGTAATCCCACGTCGTCTCTTGAGTGACTGAATTGGCATAATAAACTTTTCCTTGAGGGGTTGTTCTTTTAGACCAATAGACCATCAACTATAGATAGAAAAGAGTTAAAGAATGAAAAAGATCAAGAAATAGAACATACATTTGCAAGATTGTTACTAACTGATGGTCTGTACTGCTGCTGCTGCTGCTGCTGTTGTTGTTGTTGTTGTTGTTGTTGTTGTTGCTGTTGTTCTTTTCTTCCAAAATCCCGGTATTCATCAAATGTTTCATGTGAGTGTTGTTCTTCACTTTTGCCTTCCATGCTACTCATTTCTTCTTCATCATCAGAATCAAGCATAGCTGGATGATTCCAACGTAAACCTCCTGTGTGTTGATTATAGTAAAATTCAGTGACTCCATCATCGGCAATTTGGAGCGTCCAGCCGTCAGGCAATTCTTTATTATTGCTGTGCTTGCTGGCAGGTGGTGAGTGTATGACATTAGTCGGTGGTAGTTCAAGAGCAAGTGAAAGAGGTCTTGGGTTTGGATTGATAATTAAGCTGATTCTACTGTTACTGCTATTACTGCTGCTTTTGTTTTTTGTATCTCGTGAATGCTGCGTTTCTCTGATTTCTTCTCCATCGCTTTTAGTATCTTCTTGTTTAGGGCTCATTTCGACAATTTGCACATAATTACTTGGAAACCAACCTCTGTTTCCTTTACACCAACCATCCCACCAACCAGAATCTAGTTGTGAAAGGACATCAATGTATTCGTCTTTTTCGAATGATAAGGAAGACTTTTCAGTAGAATAGAATGGATAGAGTGCTTTTACTCTACAAATGATTTTTGGGAATTCGGCCTCTGAAGCCATTTTATTATAAAAAAAAAAGTATAAAAAATAAAAAAAAGGTAAGACAAGACAATAGTCAGACAAATTGGAATTGAATGTGATACCAACACGCGTGGCAAACGAAAATATGTTTCCTGAACAGGAAAAAGCATAACCTTTAGGGCATACCTGCTTATGTCTACCCAATTCTTTTTTGCATTTGACAAAATGTGATTTATGCCGATGATAAGCTCCTTTTTTTTTGGAGTTGAAATATACTTCCAAGCTTTCTTTTGTTGAGTGAGTAGTGATTTGCGCTTTATAAAGTTGGCTATTATTCAAAATTACTTTATCGAGTCAATGAAAGCTTTTGTTTTTATTTCACTCACAGCCTTGTTTACTCTTAATGATTCGTAAGCAAAAGGATATATTCAGATTTTAGGCGACTTTTTTTTTTTTTTTTTTTTTTTGTAGCACATCGTAATACTCTGTTGCTGCTTGCGGAAGCATATCACATGTTGACTCTAAAACTCTTTTTTAAAATAAAAAGAATGGTTTATCCACTTTTAATGAAGCAATAAATTGGATATGGAAATAACCGTCTCGCTCATCAATTGATATTCTACCTTGTTTCCCACTGTCCCCCCCCCCAAATGCAGACACCTATTTGCAAACACAGAAAAAAGCCTGGTTATATTTGTGACAAAATAAAATAAACTTGTATGAGCCAAGCTGGATGATCTTGGGCTCTTAAATTTTTAATTTTATTTATACAAAAAATTAATGAACAATTTGAGCGCATGATGTCTAATATTACATCGTTTTCCCTCAAGTCGAATTAATAAAAACGAATGGAAGCTAAAAAAAAACCCCCTTTGGGGATCAAGTGTAAAAAAAGACAAGGATGAAAGAAAGAAGGAAACAAGCGAATATTACTAGCGAAAGGAAGAGAGTAGCCAATAGAGAAATCTTTGGCCTGATTGGAACGGAGATGAAGGCCTGTCCACATCATGGAGCAGATAGTCAAGCTCATAAAGTATGGTAAAGATGATAGGCCATCTAATAAACCACGGAGAGGCAGAGTGAGAGGAACGGATAATCTTGCATGTATAAACTATATATTTTATTTATAAAAGTTTAACTCAACTCGGCTAAGCCATCATTCAGATCGAAATTGTTGTTGTTGAAAGGAACTATGTAAGTTACTGCAGTGCGTACTGTCCCAAACGGCAAATTTCAGAATTCAATTAGCGGATTTTTAAAAAAATGCTATTAGCAGAGTTACAGAATCCAAATGGCAACTTTTTATTGCCTAATAGCGTTTCATTGTTATTTAATTCCTTTCTATATTATCTTGAGAATGAGTGATTAGACTCGAATATTTTTTAAGGGAAGACAGTAAAGGTAGAATTATCACAGAAGATGGTGATGAAGCCATGAATTATATTGTAACATTGGCCCGATTGTCAACAGAATAAAAGACAAAATACCATCAATTAAGTGAGGCTAAAGATAACCTGCCCTTTATTATCACAAAATCACGGTCTATTTATACTCTTCAGTGATGAAGACTGTCTGGACTTGACCAAGATTATTAGTTCTACAAACTGTACAGGCTTTTAGTCTAAAACGAAACGATTAGACAATTTTTTCCTGAGAAAAAGTTGTTGTAATAGACGAATTTAATAAAACAAGTATTGTCAAAAAAAAATATTACTCATAAATTACAGCATTTGCATAAGAACCAAACTCCTATCAGAAATAATACATGCATTTTTCTACGAAATTTGTAAAATATATAATCATGATCTTCGTACTTTATGTTTTTTCGAGTTAATCACAAATAAATGAAAAAATAAAACATAATTAATCCTTTGGCTTTAATTTCTTTTGAGCTGTCTCACTTGATGCTGATGCTGTCGGCATATTCGGCAGAGAGTTTCTCTCCAAGCAGTCATCAAGCCATGCAACGTCGTTTTCATTGGCTTCATTGTTGGATGAAATTATTTC
This sequence comes from Rhizopus delemar RA 99-880, assembly GCF_000149305.1. Classification (NCBI taxonomy): domain Eukaryota; kingdom Fungi; phylum Mucoromycota; class Mucoromycetes; order Mucorales; family Rhizopodaceae; genus Rhizopus; species Rhizopus delemar. The sequence continues at coordinate 124,647 of NW_027137846.1, forward strand.
AAACACTTCCTTGACAATTTCGGAACATACCCAAGTAGAAAGAATGACCGGTAAAACCGTAGAACCAAACTTGGTCACGGAGTTGCTGATTTCTAAGGCCTTGCTTCTTGAGACACGTGAGATGTATGTGGTTGGTCGATCCAATTCAATCAACGTACTTGACAATCCAGAATGGATGAAGCCAAACTGTTCGAATCGCCTCTGAACGATGATCAAAGTTGATTTCTTTAAGCAAACAGTCCAACATGTCTTTCAATATACGAGGCAGCTTGTAAAAACCTTCATTCATAAAGTTAGTGCCAGACTCATCTTCAATCCTCGACTTGGCTTCACTGGCACCAAACTCCAAGGGGGCGGTATGCTGGTTGTCATACTGTCTAAAAATTAAGTCACACTTGTGACCATATCTCAATCGAGGCATTTTTGTAATGGCATCGATGGACCTCTTTTCGTTTTTCCTTTTCTTGGAACCTAGGCAAGCAGATTCACCACCGACAGCCTCGATATCCTCTAGCTTGTCGAAACAAGCTTCAATCATTGACCAAATATGGGATTGATACCATTGTTCGTTGTGTGGTCTATCCATATTTCCATTTTCGTATTCTCGAACCAGTGAAAAGACAACAAGGTTGATCCAGTCCTTGTCAATGCCTTCGTCTTTGTTGTAATCTGCGTGGAAAGCATGATTTTTTCCCAAAGCAGCTCGAAGCTTAGCAGTACTGTCTTGATTGTACTGGTTTAAAAAAAAGCTTCAAAGAATCTGAAGGTTTTGGAAGGCTTTTCTTTTGATAATTCATGATTTCTTGAAGTTCTTCTTGAGTAAATACGTTATACAAAATGTAGTTCTTATCGTACGGGTCAGCAATTAGAGATCTGCTTGGGTGATCAGACTCGCACTGCAAATCAAACATAAAAAGCTCATCGTCCATACATTTGCCAGTTGAAAGATACCATTTTTTGGCTGGATCAAGCTTTTTGAACATACTTTCGAACTCTACATTATGCTCTTCGACTTCATCATTAGCGGTGATGTTGCTCTCTTCTTCATAAGCATCAACATTTTCTCTTTCTTTGTAACAAGAAATACCTTCTTTTTCGCTACGAACAGGAGTGTATTGTTTTCCATGGCTATTTGTAGCTTCGGGATGGTTATTAATACAAAGTGATACGTTATTTTCTATCTGAGCTGTAGTCTCAATCTTAGCTATTTCGTTCTCAATTAACCTGTTTTTGATGGCTTCTTTAAGATATTTCTTGTTTGCTATGATTTTTTCTCGAGCCTTTAGATAGAAATATTGTTTGACCAATATACAGCAGTCGCTCTATTTAAGGGTATCTGATTTAAGGGTGTTTTCTATTTATGGATGTATTTCTAAAGAACGGCATAGGTCCCCAGCATAAATACCACTATACCACTAAATAGAAATTTTTTTTATAAGTGATGGTTTTTTTGGAATACTCTAACAATAAATTTTTTACCTTTGTAAAATAAGATCAAAGATCTGTTTGCTCTTTGCCTTATTTAATTCAGCACAAGAGTCAGCCAATCTCATCCGAATTCGGCAATGTAATTTACGATCAAGATCATCCAAAGGAACTTTGTATATGATAATAGTTTCATAGGCTTCTCTCAGCCGTTTTTTACACTCTACTATATCGACACGCTGCTCATCTTGCTCTGTATTATCATTTTCTTCTGTTTCATCTATGTTGCCTTCTGCTGTTTCTTCATTATTAGTAGTGCTTGTTGTATAACATACTATCATCTCGCTTTCATCTGCTTCAAGGTTCAACTGGCTAGCATCAGTAACTTTATTGTTAAAGTTTCTGGGAAGACCTGGAAGCATTCCATTTATTGTTTCTGGTTTTACTTTAAGCCGTTCATTAGCTAGAAAAACCATAGCCTGAGCTTGATCCATTTGTAAACATTCGGATTATTCAACTTTTTACTGATATACAGACATAAAGCACGGTCGTACTGCTGGGCTCGGAAGTTTGCCTTAAAGTTGTCAATAATTCCTGTGTATACCAAATATGAATGAGAAAACTGTAAAACAAAAAGACAGCTTATATAGCATTTTATCAACAAATAATAGATTACCTGCATCAAGAGCCTGTAGCTTGCTAGCTGTGTTTGCTAGGAGAAATAACAATTTGATGTTGTTGAGCAGAATTCTTGTTTTATGAACGGATGCATTATCCAAAAGAAGAGCAATTTTTCGATTTTGTCTTCCAAAAGCAACATTTAACTTTTTCACGTATGTTGTCAATCAAGCATTAGTAGAATAATGGTATTCAATTTCATGTCTTTTTCCAATTGCAGTCATGGATAACAAATTAGCTCTTGCTTTAAAACATTTGGGGCTCTTGTGTTGTGCGATAACAATTGGCTGCCCTTTGTAAGTCCCATCCGAGTTACAGAGCAATCCAACTGTCAGACGAGTTTTGCTTTTTTTTTAGGCCACCAAGCGACTCGGAACATATGGTTATTCTTGGTGGTTGTTGGTAATATAAACCTGTTTCATCAAAGTTCATGATATCTGCAGGATCATATGACCCAAGAAGTTCTTCTTTCTTCCTCAATTCGCTCTGAATGTTTTCAGAAGTAATATCTACCAAGGCACTTTCACCATGCATTGGCCTGCATTTTACTCCAATCCGCTTAAAAAGTTTGGTGAGCCATTCAGAAGAAAATGAAATTTCATTTTCAAGGATTCTATACTTTACCCAAGCAATAGGTCTTCATCCAGTTGAGGATAGCGTGTTGTTTTTAGACTTTTGCCATTCTTAACAACATTAATATTACTATATAACGTTTCAGCATTTTTGAGAATGTTTGATATAGTCTGTTGGGAAAGTGGTTGATAAATTGAATTTCTTCATAGCCCATTCACCTAATTCTGTTTGATTAAGCCGGCCAGTAGCATTTTAATCCAAAAGCTCGATTTTTTGAGAAAGAAACTCGTGCTGGTTTATTATTAGACATTTTTTTATAGATAGAATTTAAAGAAAGAAAACTTGTTGTTTCCACGAAAATACGATAGTTGGTGAAACAAAGACTTTCAACGTGACACATGCTCTCAGAGTCACGCTTTATTTTCAAAGCTCAAGCTACATGGCTCTCCGCTAAAATAAATTTAGTACAGCGCCAACTCCAATTTTCTACAAACAAAACCCTCATGGTCGCAACTGCTAGTAGGCCAACTAGAACCTCTAGTTACGGTGTGCAGACTACCTCACAGTATGATCCATCTCCTACTTTAATGATTTCTAATGTTTCGACATCGCCATCGATTAAATCCCCTGTCCTCAGAATTGATCGTCCAATTCTTAAAGGTACAGTGATAGGGACTACCTTTTTGGATGTTGCTTCAATGCAGAATAAAGAACAATTCTTTCAGGACCTCAAAAATGGATGCAATGATAATGAGCGTCTTTGGAGTTTTGAGGATAAAGTCAAACGCTTCGGACAAAAGATTTTTGTCAGTTTTGCTCTCGCCTACCATGCATTAGATAATCTGCTCTACGGGTATTGCGATCCCCTCTCTCTTCACTAAGCTTATCGGTTATCCGTCATTTTCATCTGATGCGGATAATTTGCAGATTTCCTTTTCTAACCTTCCTCGTGAATACTGTCGCAAGGATGATGGCTTAAATCAACTTCGTACTGATATGATTACCAACTTGGTGCCTTATGGTACTGCTCTCGATAGTGGTATTATTAGTGGATCAGTAGGTCTTTTGTTGGGCAGAGAATATGCTATTTTAAAAAGCCCTTCCAGACCCTCCTCCCCTTCATCTAACCAACCATTTATTATATCCATTACTTTAGACTGTAAAGTATATACTATTGGATATTGTTTTATATTAGCAACATATTATTTTGGTGTTGGAAGATGTAAAACAGCCTGTTTAATATTACATAAAGAATTCTTATTTAATTTTTTGTTTGCTTCGATGTATGGTTTAATAGTCATATCAAAAACTTTTTGTTCTTTTTTTGTACCGGCTCGTGAAATATTTGGTTCATAAGCTTTGTTTAGAAAAAGGCAAAGATATTTTTGTTATACTCTTCATCAAAACTAGCATTTATATTTTTATTTGAACAGATTATATTTCTGTCATAATGTTTATATAAAAATTCAAATTCGTCATCGGATGATTCATTTTGCTCATATGATTGCGAGGTAGATTCATTATTACTAGGAGATAAAGATAAATCAGTAACTCTGCTTTTAGGAGATTTATTTGTTTGACTAATGCTAGTGATCGAGTTGGACAACCCTAAATTGCTAACAATTTTGTCATTTTCTTTAGAAGAATTACTTACAATTTGTTTGCCATATTTTCTTTTGACATGTTCAAGTCTTACAGAACAAGATGAGTAATGACCAGAAGAGTACTTGGCAGTCATACAAAATGTGCATATACCTTGCTTTTTTAAATCTGCAATTTCTTGCTGAAATTCAACAGACGATTTGGAAACTTTTTGGTTTTTATGTTCACTTTGATGTACCATTTTTCTTTTTTTAGTATTGGCGTTATCATCATGTTCACCGAGTTTCTTGGTATTTTCTTCCTTTTTTTTATCCTTAAGGATGTTCAACAAAGCAGATTCCAAGTTGGCCATTTCTTTAATGAGAATTGACTCAAGAACATTCCATTCCTTGGGAAGAGGAATAGGCAAGTTGCGAGCTGAATAAACACTCTCTCCAGTGGTATTGGAGCTAGCAGAGACGAGAGAGGGAAGATTTCTTGCAATAGTAGCTTGGACCATTTCTTGAAACTTGACAGTGTAAAGCCTCGAAATGAAATGTCCAATTAAGAAAGTGTTATCATGCATGTTGACCTTTGCACCAAGAGAGAAAAGACGATATCGATCCATTGCTTGGGTCAAAGTTTCATAACGTTCTTGCTTGAAATTAATAAGGCTTTTAAACCACATCTCTGGTGTAGTTTGTGAAGCAAGATCGAAGCGTTGTTTCAAGACTTCTTTAGCCTGCTCCCAATTCAAAGCGGTTTTCTTGTCCATACAACGTCTTTTGATGAATCGTTCGAACCAGTCATAGTCAGTATCACTGTCAGACTTTTCAAATGCAATTTCCAGGTAGTGCAACCAATGATCCTCTATAGATACATCATAATCCAAGAACTTTCTTTGGAAACCTCTAATGAGCATATCCAAAGATGGTCCATTACTTGGATTGACGTTTTTATCACCTTCCCGAAGAGTGAGCTGATACAGTGCACTAGGAGTAGGGTTGACATTGAACCTTGGGATTTCACGGCTGGGGATAAGTCTATCCTTGGGTGATGAATTTTTAGATCCATTGCCCTTCAACTCATGATTACGCAATTCAAACTGGGAAGCAATAAGAACGTTAACATCATTTAAAGCTGATACAGCATAGCTCGATTGCTTCTCGTTTTCTTCAAGTAAAGTTAGCTTATTTTCTAAAATAAAACTCGCTTTATTATTGTTTAATTTTTCAATTAAATCAAAGAACATGGTTTTTTGAACCATCAACCTCTCCAAATAATTGGGAGGGTTTGAAAAAGGAACAGCAGGAAAAGAGTCAGTAACTTCATCCATCTCAACATCAGTTTCGATGGATGCATCATCACGAGGATGGATGGATGGGTTTGACGCTCTACTTTCGAGAGTTTCAGGATCCATTCTATCCAAGGACTTAGCTACTTCGTCAGCTGAATCCTTTTCAACGTTTTTGGTAGGGGATTGATTAACAGAAGAATTCATTCAAAAAAATGAGATATTTGCAGATAATTAAGTGAGAAATAAAAGGGAATGAGTCTCTATGTAACCTCTTTATTAGATTTCAAGACGAGAGAGAGAACCCATTTAATCAAACTACGCCTTTATGTAGGAAATGAAATTATTCAGGGACCGAAGTGAGTTCAAGGTCAATTTTAGTATTAAGCTTGAATAATATAAATATTGTATATGGTTAATATTGTAAATGAGTCTTAGAGAATATGTAATATATAATACCATGTATTCAGTATTTGTTATTTCTTATATAAGATTTGAGTAATCTCATACGAATAATAAGTATTTAATGAAGTAAACACGACAAAGTTCACTGCTGTCTAACACGTGACTTTATTCATTTATTTATTTTTAATAGAACTGGCTCTTTTGTGACGTAGCCTAGATTGATTTACATTTGAGCGTGTTTTTTTTAGTCTTTAATTTTGATTTAAGCAAGATGAAAGTAACCACCAGCTGTTCCAGTGCATAGTGTTCTGGATGCATTCTTTCTAGGGTGTATTAAACGCAGGGTTGGGAACGGTCTTCTTGGGTGATTCCATAGAGAGATCACTTCGTTTTGACAGAGCCTTTCATACATGGTAAAGGAGTTTATTACGCTTCTCCCACACAACCTTGTGTATGTAAGGCAGCGTGGCTTTACTTTTATCTTGCTGTTTAGTGTTTGTTTAGTCCTAAAGTATTTCGGCAAAATCAAATCGCTGCTTTTGATAAAGGGACTTCCATCACTATTTTCCCCTCTGCTGAGTTGGTTTGATTCTGGCTCTTCAGGATACTGCCCGAAGATAGATCGTTGTGTTTGCAGTTTCTGTACGGCAAACTACATTGCCAAATTAGAGTATCTCATTCCAATTCGGACGTTTCTGCTGCCTGCAAACTTTGCTATGCTCCTAGAAAGGATATTCATCGCCTGGTGATTTCCTGTCCCTACAAATAGCTGATATGGCAAGAAGCTCTCTCTCGGTTTGTACCCTGCTTGAAATTCAATCAAGACGACATTTACGGCATTCCCAGTAAAATGAGCTAGTATGAACATGTTAACAGCACGAGACTGCTCATACTTAGTTATTATGTTATGATGTTCATTTGGCAGTGTATTTTTGACAACAGACCTCTATCACCGATATACATTGCTTCTTCCACTTTTGAAAAAATTAGGCTCTACCATCTGCAGTAAAAGTATACCTCTCATAATAACATGTGGCTTCGCATTATATGTTTTATTTTATTTAATCTATAATAAACTAAAATACACTTCATAAATTATTGCTCAACCTTTTGAATCAGCCATGCTCCTGAGATAATCTTAGCCGAAAAATAAAAATCCCTTTCGCCAAATTCAGCTAAATGATACTAATTAAGTGTAATTCTTTCTTTGTTAAATATGTTTTCTATTGAAGCAATTTTCAAACCTTGCTATGGAATATTTAAAATCGCTTTGCGAATGGCCCCCCCCCCCATTGGCAACATTGCGTCTCTGTTCTGAGTAGTCTTGGTAATCGAATCTTCACCCTATTATGCCATCAACTTTTGCAAGATCATTGACAAATCTTTGTACTGGTAATAATACAAAGTTGCTCTCTTCCTGCCGTCCATCATTACCTCAATATCCAACCCTCTGGTTATCTATGACTCGCAGTGAATGTAACCATATCCTTTGTTGGCGCCTTGATTGGCTTCCTGGGAGTAAACCCAATTCCTGCTTGTACTATCCCAACAATGGCTTCACTTGCGCCCATTCTATCAAGTGTCTCGATATGCATAGGTGTCTTCAACCATCTATGTCTGTTGAAGATCTTATATTCTTTATTCTGAATAAGCTTCCTCTCAAAAAGTTTCGATATTGTCATGAAACACCTGCTGGATCGTTTCGTTGGTATGCTGTTTGCATTGTTCTGAATGAAATGTATAATCTATTTCATGATCAAATCTCTCCCCTTCCTCTTGATCCTGGTGCCAAACTGGTGAACTGGTTGTCCTCGTAGTAGTGCTAGTATTTCAATACTGTTTTTAATTTCTTTAGACTTTTATACTTTTTTTCCCTCTTGTCTCTTGAGAGGCTTTTATTACTTCTTATCATTTCAGATCTGGCCCGGACAAGTGCAGTACTGTTAAGTTACTATGCGCTCACCAGTCATTTATATTAAGAATTTTATTATTTGATCGTATAAAAAAAGGCAAGACAGGACAATAGTCAGACAAATTAGAATTGAATGTGATACCAACACGCGTGGCAAACGAAAATATGTTTCCTGAACAGGAAAAAGCATAACCTTTAGGGCATACCTGCTTATGTCTACCCAATTCTTTTTTGCATTTGACAAAATGTGATTTATGCCGATGATAAGCTCCTTTTTTTTTGGAGTTGAAATATACTTCCAAGCTTTCTTTTGTTGAGTGAGTAGTGATTTGCGCTTTATAAAGTTGGCTATTATTCAAAATTACTTTATCGAGTCAATGAAAGCTTTTGTTTTTATTTCACTCACAGCCTTGTTTACTCTTAATGATTCGTAAGCAAAAGGATATATTCAGATTTTAGGCGACTTTTTTTTTTTTTTTTTTTTTTTTGTAGCACATCGTAATACTCTGTTGCTGCTTGCGGAAGCATATCACATGTTGGCTCTAAAACTCTTTTTTAAAATAAAAAGAATGGTTTATCCACTTTTAATGGAGCAATAAATTGGATATGGAAATAACCGTCTCGCTCATCAATTGATATTCTACCTTGTTTCCCACTGTCCCCCCCCCAATGCAGACACCTATTTGCAAACACAGAAAAAAGCCTGGTTATATTTGTGACAAAATAAAATAAACTTGTATGAGCCAAGCTGGGTGATGTTGTCTTTGTATCTTGCTTTACATGTAACAGGGGAATGATAAATCTACTTTTTTTTTTTTTTATTATATAAATTATATTAAAAGTGTACAAAGAGTTTGATCAAAAGGAAGATGAGAAGGGGATTAGAATAAAAAGTAAAAAAAAAAAATTATTTAAAATCCAGAGACAAAAACTAACTCTTGGAAACAATGACCTTCAGTAAGAACCTTTTCTTGATCACCAATTGTGATTTCAGCAGTTGCTTTATCCAACCATTGATAGATGTAAGGCTTGACGACGAATGTCTGTACAAATTTTCTAATAAAATAAGGTATTTCTGCCAAAACATCAATTTTATCAATCAAATTCTTGATGTCAACCACCATCACAATCGTCACATCCTTGATTTCATCGCCTTCTTCTTCTTTTATCGTCTTTCCCTTCCAAGTCAACTTGACTCGCTTGGGAATATCATATTCTGTCTCTGAATCTTTTTCCAAGTCCATCAATTCCACGTGATTGTCAACAGAGACGCAAACCAGTTTACCGTTAAGCACAAGCGAGCCTTGATTGATATTGACTGAACCGTATTGTTTGGTCGTTTGAAATTGCATCATGCCAATAGAGGCTTCCTTGGATTGGAAATTGATAAAGTTCCAATTGGAAGCAATCAACTGAGGTTGCATGCCTTGGATAGCATGAATAAACATGCCATCGCCTTCTATCTCGTAGATCTGCTGATTGATGATAAACGTACCCTTGGACTCAGCGCGTGGCCAGAATTTATGTGAGACGAAACCAGCAGCAGATGCCTTATCACCACCCAAATAGGTTCTTCCTTCACCTACTTTGAATCCCTTATCGATACGCTTAAAGTCCATGGAAACAACAAGCTCAGGATGAGTGATGTTGATCTTGTAAAGCTCTTGTGCGGCATCCAATTGAATGTTGAAAAAATCAGTTTTGACTGAACGTTTGTCAGCAGAAAGTTCAAATTTGGACATGTTGATGTTTTTAAAGATACTGGTATTTGTCTCAGGATCATAGAATTTACAAGTAAAGGAGATAGTAGGGTTCCATAAGCTATGGAAATCAAAAAGGTTAAATATTCAACTCTATTTTTCATTTTCTTTTTTTTTTGGCTTCTACCCAATGTTGGAATGAATCAACTGAACAAAGGCAAAACCACCGTTTCTTGTGGTAGTGTAAAAGACTTGGTTTTCAGTAGAAGAACCAGAAGCTAAAGTCCACTGAAGATCATTTTCATCCAGTGAAGTATAATATTGGCCATCCTTTGCTGTTTCAGCCACAGTTTGAACGGATTCGACGGTTGTACCTAATCCCGTAACGTTGGATACAGTGCTTGAAATTTGAGAAACTGACAAGGAATTAGAAGATAAGAAACGATAAAGAGAAAGATAACTTACACCAAGAAGACATGATGAGATTTAAAAATATAAAAAAAAAATAAAAAAAAAAAGAAACTATTCTTTTCCCTTTTTATATGTACAGCAGAAAAACGCAAACAATTGGCTGCCAGTGAAAAAATTATAGGTTCGGACATATAAAATACCGGAGTCGTTATGTTTGGGATTATCGTCACGAAAAAAAAAAAAAAAAAATTCTGTCGCTACCCCTGAATTTGTATTGTCGTTGTGAAATCAAGACAACTTGTCGCTCCACTTTAATTAAAAATGTCGTGTTTTTTTTCTAAAATGCTGTGCAAGTGTGATGAGTCCTAAAAAAGCTAGATTTAATTCAAGTATGCAAAGTGATGCATGTTTCAGAGAGAGAGAGAAAGAGAGCGAATGTTTTGCTTGACATTTCTTGGCATAACAAGTGAATTTTTTTTTATTTTTCCAAGGATTGCAGAATAATCAGATAATGTACACTTTAAATTTTACCACATCAAATTGACAGGTGATATCTAATTGATTAAACCTGTTTTGTTTATTGCACATAAAGGATGAATAGAAACAGGTTAAAAACTGTGTCGAGTTGCAAAATTTTAATGCTTTTGATTCCTGATGGTAAACAATCACAATGACCGCAGCCTCTTAAACAAATAGAACAGCATGAATGAATTGACTATAAATAAAATTGCTGAGGAAAACGTAATTGAGTTTTATTTTCCAGTTTCTCAAAAAAAGGGGGAACAAATGAATTCATAAGAGTTTAATTTTATTTACAAATAGGAAAAAAGTAGGCTCATTTTTTTAAATGATGGTTACACTTGTATTCAATTTGCCTTATTTAGATCGCTTTACAAAAGCAGTAAGCAAAAAAAGGGTCTTGGATTGCATAAAGAAAGGAGGTTGAAATGGTTTATTAAGATTACAATACTTTTTGTTTCAATGTAAACATAAAATTAGATTGAAACGATTTGATAAGATAAGGTATATATATAAGATATGTATAATATAAACAGTATTTGATACAACAATCAATCAGATTCATCAAGCCAACCCAACTGTCCAAAAGCTGTCCAGAGAGCACTCGTCTTGTTCACATCCACTCTACATAATTTTTGTGCGACAGATTTAGTGAATGGGATATCTTGATATTTTAATGTACGAGCAGCCATGATCAGAGTACGTTTACAACGAAGATATTGTATGGGAGATAAACGCAAGGTGGATGCCATTGTGGCTTCAACTGGATGTAATAGGTGATAAAGAGGTTGTTGATGGATAGAAAGGGGAGCACCTAATGAAGGATGTTTATAAATTGAAAAGTGGATGATATCATCTTACCTTTCCAGTGTACCTTGACAGGAATAAAGTCCAATGATTCTTGAGAAGGAAGCCAACGAGAAGGAAAGAAATCGAGATCGGTTGATTCGATATCGATTGAATCAAAAGCAGAAGCAGCATCTTTACCGGTCGGTAAGACGGATGAAACGCGTGTTTTCTTGTAGGAAGGTTGTTTGTCTTTAGAAACAGAAAGTTTTCTTTTTTTAGAAGGTACCACGACAGATTTGTTCAACATGCCATTATTGATCTTCTCCTCTGCCTTTTTTTTATTCACCAAATCACGATAGACATTCAGAGAGAATATCCTGTCGTTCAAACCATGATTTTCTGATTTTAATAAAGGAGCCATACGACAATAAGATTCAATAAATGATTTACGACTTTTTGGATAAGAATAAAATCTGACATTGTCAGTTACAGGAGAATAAGTTGTTTCAATGGGTGTTAAAGGAGGTGATAAGAGTGAATCAACTTCAATCTGTTTCTTTTCATATACTTTACGCATAATACTTAATGACTTGGGATTAAAGGTCATCATTGATTATTAAAAAAAAAAAGTGTTGATAAAAAGAAAAAGAAACAAAAAAAAAAATATTGGCTGATTTAACTTTTTTTTTTTTTTTTTTTTTTTTTTGTATTTATGATGCATTGCACAAAAAAGGGATTGAACCCGATACGCCAGTCGGTCTCATAAATATAAAATCTTACATTAAACTTAATTGTATTTCAATCTTCTCTTTATTATCATTCTCCTGATTATTCTTTATGATGGCTACCATGGAAACAAAATGAATTCAATTTGAAAAGGTTGAATGCTGAAACAAACAAAAAACAAAACAAAAAAAAAACGTCATTAATTCTTTGCTAGTTTCAATCTCAGTAATAACATGACCCTCATTCATATCACAGGTTGCTATAGGCTTATATAATTTATATATATTTTTAATAGGTTGATTGATGAATATTAAAGGTTTGTTTATAAATTACAACATTTAGATTTAAAATAATCATGAATGAATCGGAAATATAAAATTGATTGTAACCAAGTCTGAAACGATTTAAACATAAGGAACAAAGAGGGGGGGTAAGTGGGGTTCACTATCTTTTTATGAGCTCATTTGGGTCATTTTGCATATTGAATCACTATTCTTCTTTTACCCATGACTTGTGACATGACCTGGCACACACAAAAAGGGAAATTTCATTCTTGTCATTCACCATTCTAAAATCATCATCTCAACCCCCCCTTATTTTTAAAGTTGATTTTTGTGTGACAGAGCCCTTTGAAGAATATCATTCCATATTAAAAAGAGAGAGAGAGGGATTTATTTTAATCGAATCATGAAAGAGTCATAAAGTTGGATGATACACACACAAGCATTTAATATAAAATCAATCCTTTCCTTCTTTTGTACGCGTAAATTGTAAACATGAATCATTCAATCTGTTTCTATCACTCAATCGGCCTGTTAACACCAAATACAACACAAAAAATAACCAATTAAACTCGGCAAGGAACGGGGCCTAAGATTCCCATTAGTCAAGTTGTAAGGCTACTCTAACACATATTAATAAATCATGCTAAAACAATGCATCATGTTTCGTCTCCATTCCCAATCTAATGATTATTATTGCCCATTCTACTAACAAATAAAAAAAAAAGAGAGAGTCTATAGACATCATCCATCACTTTTTATCCTTTTCTTTTCTTCATGCCAATCAATGATTCGAAACGATGACTGAGTTCCAAATTAGACCATATGATGAACATGGGTGCCAAAAAAAAGGGGGGATCAGTGGACTGTGTTGATAAGAGAAATGATGGTGAAGGGGGATGGAAAAAAGTCTATTTTTTATTCTTTTGTTCTTTACGGAAGTATTCTTTACGTCTTTCTTTTTCTTTAAGCACATTTGTCTTTTCAACCTTGGCCTTCTTCTTTTCCAAGTTCTCACGTCTTTCAGTATCTTTCAGTTTACGTTTACGTGTCTTTTCATTTCTAAGTGTGTTCAATTGTTGCATTAATGTGTAAATCTTTTTCTCTTCAGGTTCTAATACAACAGCACGTTTTGCTAAATAAGACCTCTTTTTAGATTTGTTCATTATCTTTGGTTTAGATGCAAATGGTAACTCGGCTTGAAGTGACTTGGGGATCTTGAGTGTATTGAATCTACGTTCTTTTCTTTCAATTGGCTACATATCAATGTTAGTCTTCACTCCATCTCAATTTATCTCTACTTGCCTTATAAATCGAATCAGCATTTTGTGGTGCATGTAAGCTTAATTCCTTTCTGACTTGACCTGTCGAACGCATTCCTTGCCAGTCTTGTTTGGATGATAACAGTAAAGATGTGACTGGATTATAGAATTTACGAGGTTTCACTGGGTACCATGCTCTTAAGAATACGATATCTATACATTCATTTAGTATCCAACATCTCATCTCATCCTTTTACTTACCACTCATCAATATCTTGTCTTCAAAAGTAGCACGGAATTGTCCTTCAGGTGAAGATAATGCCTTCTTGACCTGACCACGAATACCAGAAACAGTTCGAATATTCGCTCCTTCAAACTTGGCTACTTCTAATGCAGACGTAAACATGTCTTTAATGAACGCTGTGTTCCTATACACCTTCGCAGGATAACCTGTCAGCTTCAACTTCTTTACAATCTCGGTTGATTGACTGATATCAACCACCACACCTGTTGCACTAATACGGAACGTACTTGATTTGTTATCAGCCACGTTCTGAACGGCACAGAAACCAGTATTGGGTGTGTGGACAGGACCATAGAATGTTGCCAAACAATGCATGTGTTCTGGTGTGTATTTCAACATACGATTTCGTGTACCATCATTCAGTGAATAGATCGGAATACTCTGGAATCGTCTCCAACCCATAGAGAAAATCAGTGGATCATTGGTCTTTAATGTCTTTGGATGCCATCTGTGACGCTTAATTCTGACTTGAACCCAACCAAATTGATTTTCAGACGTCAATAGACCACCTACCAAGATAGGATAGGTAGGATCAAAGTTTTCGACAAACTCACAGGGCATATCCTTGATCAGCAAACGAACATAACTACCTGGACGATATCCTTCTACCATCGCTCTTGTCACCGGATCATCATTTTCAAATTCTGCACGGTTGGTCTCAAGCTGTGTTTCGATCTCCTGCTTCTTTTGTTCATAAAAGCCCATCTTGGGTCCATCTTCGCTATCATCGTACTCTTCTTCAAACTTCTTGCGCAATTGTTCTTTACGTTTAGCAATCTTCTCACGTTCTACCATCATTGGATCACGAATCATGCCTTCCTTGTCTTTCTTATTTGTTTCTTCCTTGTCATCTTCTTCTTTCTCTTCATTTTCAAGATCTTCAAAATCACCATATTCTTCTTCTTCACCTTCTTCAGGTGGGAAAGCGCTCTCACCATTGGTAGCATCAAGATCACCAGTAATAAAACGATTTCTGATCGAATCTAATGTATCTTCATCATCCCACTCTTCTAATTCTTCAAGATCAACTGGATCACGACTACTGTCAATTGCCTCTGCACCAGACTCGGCAGTTTCACGCTTCAGCCTAAAGAAGTTTTCTTCTTCCTCGTCTTCTTGATCATCTTCATCCTTGTCTTCATTATCGTAGTTACCAGCAAGGATGTCGAAT
>NW_027137846.1:140040-152318 GCF_000149305.1 Rhizopus delemar RA 99-880
TAAGATCATCCTCATCCTCACCACCTGGATGGCTCATCCTCATCATCCTCCATATCCTCATCCTCGTCTTCTTCCTGCCTTCATCACCAAACAATGCACGTCGACGTGTCCTTCCACTGTCATCTTCCTCCAAAGATTCTTTGATTTCAGAGGCCTTGACTGGAGCAGCACCAGAAAAGATACGTAGCTCAGATTCTTGTAATTGAGCAGAGAGGGTATCTTGAGCATCCTGAAGACTCATGACGAGCTTCTCACCCGTACCTTGAGGCACAATCTCATCGCTCTCGTCGCCTTCTTGTCCTTGTTCCTCAGAAGGTGCATAAGCTGATTTCTTTGTGAAATGTCCTGGCACGTTGATATAAACCGCATCTTTATCGTACATCACACCACCCACATCAGACATGGGAGCATAGATCAACTTGTGTTTCTCATCCAATCGCTTTCTTTCCTTATCTGGTAAAGGACAAGGATCAGGCAGGACGGATACGTCGGACAAAAGGTGATCACCAGCACCAGGGATATGAACACGCATGCCACTCTTCAGATTCGTACCTCTCAAGTACCCATACAAGGTCACCGTACGATCACAGGTAGGCTTACGGTGAACCAATTCAGGATCGGTCAAGTCTTCGATACGATCAGCTACCACATAAGGATGTGTGTTTCGCCAGACGAGTGGTCTAAACTTCATGACAGAAATAAATCGAGACAGGTTTTGAATTTCCAAGTTGGGATATCTTCCGTTGATAATACCAGACAAGTAAAATAATTTAGCACCTTGATAGATTTCTGTCCAGAAACGATCCTTGAGTCGCTTCTTTGTCGCTCTCAATGACTTGTTGTTGCGGAATTTGTCGAGATGAGTCAAGACACCCATCACTTTTGGGAAACCGTGAGATTGTAAAATATTCAAAAATTCAAATGTTTCCTATTGAATAACATGAGTCACTTTTTTCTAATAACAAAGCCAATTCTTACCATTTCAAAGCCAAAACTAGCATCGATCATCAAAAGAACAAGATCAGCAATTTTTGCAACATCAATCATTGAGTTCAGATCATTGTTACATTCCATAAATGTCAAACGCCTCTTTTTGCCACTCACAACCGTGATAGGTCCTTTGATCTCATTCAGATTATGTTTTGTATATCGTTTAACTAAAGATCGAATCAATGTTGATTTGCCCGACTAGAACAAACGAAATCAGTTTTTTTTTTTTTCTTTCTCAATCATCAATAACTTACACCAGGTGGTCCCACAACGGCAATGACAACAGGAGGTGCTTCGATAGGTGTACGATCAACTAGAGGAACATGAAGCTTCTTTTCTCCCAAATCATGGTTTCTGCGTACTGTCTTTTCTGCTCTTCCTGCGCTTTGAAAAGTAAAAGCTTTGGGATTGCTTGATTTCTTTGCATTGGCAAACTTGTTTTCCTTTTTTCTTTCTACTTTTTTGCCTGACTTTTGTTTAACATGAGGCTTATGTGTCTGATCGTCCATATTTTTTTTTCTTGAAAAAAGAAAGAGAAAAAAAAAAATATGTTTACTGAGTTTTCAAGAAAAAAAAATATTTATTTATTGACTTAGATAACTCCAGTTGGCTTGGATTGGATTTTTAAACTAATGAATGCTCTTTGAATTAAGATTCATTTTTACTCTAGTAAACAATGCCAACCATTGTATCCTTTATGTCTTTCTAAGCAGCATATCACGAAAATAGCTATCCACAATAATGATAAATAGCATTACAAATAATGCAACAAATATAAAGCTCACTCAGAGAGGTAAAGGGAAGTATTTCAATCACAATTTATTGGACGTTTCAAAACAGAATAGCAAGAAGCAACTGGGAGGTCTTGTTCACTTCTCTAGAAGGAACCAATGGTATAAGCCACTCAGAGTCATGATGGTCACAAATATTTCGTCCAATGAACATTGGCTAAAGCATTTCCCTATTTTGTCATTTTGTTACAATGATCAGTGATACATTGCTTCCAGAGAAATTGACAGGCATCTTATATCAAACACAATTTGAAAAACTAAGGGCTCGGTGTCAAAAAAAGTTAGCAAACCAACCAAATGTACTGTTATGACAATAGGGCTCCAATGATTCATAGCATAAGCTCTGTGGCCAAGTGATCCTTGAAGCAACAAGTTTCTCGTCCTTAGGAACGTTTGTCTAGTTTAAAAAAGTTGATGATCGACAACTTCAAATACCTGCTTAAGATGAACCTCTGCTAGTAGGAATCAGGAACTCAACCCTTTTGAATCTCTCCTTCCTTTTTTCATTCTCTGACCTTGAGGGATTTTTCAGCTTATTTGTACTATTTCGGTTGATTTAATACAGGCGGAAAGGTTTTTGTTAACAGGATCTTTGATTAATGATTGCCTTAAAAATCGCACTTTGATAAATTGATATTTATTTGCACCAAAGCATCCCAGTTCGAATATCAGAACATGTTCTAGGAGCACTCTATCTACAACCAAGGGAAGAAATAAAACTGGAAATAATTTAACTACAAGAATACAACTTTACAATCCTCCGTGGCACCTTATATCTGTCCTCAATAATCTGCTGGCACAATCGTATTTTCTCATGTCTTGATTCTTGTCACAGAGTCAGAAAGTAATGATAAAGATTTCTTGTGGCACCTTTTTGATCCTGAAGACTAAAATAGAAACTTCGCTTTTGCATGATTTCGAACTGTTCTTTTGGGAAGTCAGACGTAGACTTCTTGTGGAATTTGTAGACATAGATTTCTGTCACCTTGTAATCAAAAAGAGAAAAATGCTTGAAAATGAATCAGATTAATTATATATGTCATTGTATGTTTGAACTCATAAATGTTGATGTTTCCTTGAAATTGACGTTTTATAGATTAGATAATATAATATTTGATAGCAACATGCAACATACAATGTAAACATTTCTGTGTTACTTGAAAAAATGAATATTGTTCATGATTAAATACTGCCTTTTGATCTCTTCAGCATGATGATTGATCAAGCCCAAGGCAAACAACAGCAATATCTGTGTGATAGTACTACTGATTTGGGTACAACTATTTTAACTACTTAACTTTTTGATTTCTTTGAATTTTAAACAGATTCTTTGTTTGCTTTTATTTGTACAGAGAAAGTTATTTCTGCGAGCAATGAGCTTTTCAAAGAGCACCCTTTGATCCTATCTTGTATTTAAAGTTTGCATTGACGCCATTGAAATGACCAGTCCATCATTCGGCACATGAAATTCTCCATATTTTTTCCCCACATTTTTTTATTTTATTTTATTTGAAATGTCAAAAAAGACAGATTTACCAACTTGGATATTTCGCTTGATTGGAATCACTTCTTTAGCTACTGCAGTCATTAGCTTTGCGATTTATTGGTTTAGAAAATATCCTCCTCGGCGCAAGATTACTTTTAATGTTAGCAATTAGTTTACTTTTACTTTGGATAATAATAACAATCTAGTTTAGAAAAATGATGGTTGGAGCAACAAAATATTTAAATCCCAAAGACATAAAAAGATGACCATCTCTTTAAAAAACGTAAACTTGACAATTATACTTGGCATTTATTAATAATAACAATAGACTGTCCTATGGAACCCTTCATCCGATATCAGCATGTATGCTTTTCATGAAAACGTACTACAATTAATAATACGACTGACGTATGCGTATGATATTTATATTATAATTCACATCAATTCAGTAAAAGAACGTGATCGTATACAGTTCTTGTTAGAAAACACACAGGGCGGTCTATTTACAGGTGGATACATGGATCAAAGAAAGATTATTTATTGCTCAGAGGAGGAAGGCAAGGTACATATCATACGGCATATTGAGCCAGTCATTCATATCGAAGGCGGTTGGGAAGAAGACGATGGAGAGAAAATTGTAAAAAGATTACAACCATTTATAAAGAAGATTGTTTGGATTGTGACGAAAAGAAAGATGGATTTAATGAAAAGTGATCATGATTTAAAGCATAATGTGGAATTAGCAGAAAGGTTGGCGGATACATCTATAGCTCGTGAAGTGATGGAGAATAAGAATGATGAATGATTTGCTTTAAAGAAATAATTTAGTGTAATTAATAAAGAACAAACTATTTGTATTCAGTCAATGAATAATTTAAAGCTCAGGTTTCTTGTTTCTCTTTTTTATATAAATGATTATTAGTTAACCTTGTTCTTGATCCTCTTCTATTATCCTATATCATTCAATACAACAAGAAAAATAAATATAAAAATACCTGTTTATATTGAGTTATTGTACTAAAGAGAGCATGAGAGTCAGAAAATAAAAAGATTTAAATTGAACCCAATGGACTCATTCGTCAATAAGTTTCATATCTTTATACAAACACTTTCCAATGTTGTTCTGTCTCTTCCAACACAACAGCATCTTAAATGAAGCTGAACTCTGTTAAACTCAATCGGGCCAGAACAAGTTATTACCGGGAATTCATGCTAAAATATAGAGCGCCGATCTCTCTACTGTGGTTAAACTGAGTTATAACTGAACCTTACTTTATAGCTGCCAAGATGTTTAGTTGAATTATTTTATTAAACCACACAAGATTATAATTAGATTATTTTTATTCTTTTCATTGTAAATAAAATATATATAAAAAAAAAATACAAAAAAAATAAAATAAAAAAAAGGAGGACGCTTAATTTTATAAATGACATGTGTTTATGTCTTTATTAAGGAAAAATGATTTTCGATATTTTTATTTTCTTGTGTGGGACTTGTTCTTAAAATGGAAAGAGTTCATTGCGTGCTACCTACCAATGCTTGCTTTTATTCAACTACGAAAAGTGTTAATGTCACTCTTTTAGCTAAAACAAGTACCGACAATAAGTCATTCAATATAAATATCTCTTCTTTCTTCCTTTCTTTCTTTTACGCTCTTTGAACTTTTTTCATTGTAAATATTATTTATGCGGTGTACAACCATCATCACTCTTTGTTCACTGTTTATAACAGTTGTATCAGCAAATGAAAAACCAATGTTAAGAATACCCATCACACGTCGTTCTAGACCAGACCCTATTATATCAGCCCATATAAATAAATTTGGAAAGCGAGATAATTACATGTCAAAACTATTTAACGATTTGGGATGCCAGTATTTAATTGATATCAGTGTGGGTACTCCAGGGCAAAACTTTACTGTAACGCTTGATACTGGAAGGTAAAGTATTGTAAAAAAAGACGATCGACCACAAAAAAAGAAACTAATTTAATTTAGTGCTGACTTGTGGATTCCTGGAAATTCTTGTCCTTCAACAGATTGTCCTAGTGCTTTATTTGATCCTTCAGCCTCATCTACTTTTGAATATTTAGATGATCCGTTTACACTTACTTACGGTATTGGCAATGTAAACGGTACTTATGCAACAGACACAGTGAGTGTTGCCGGAGCAACAGTCAGCAACCAACAATTCGGTTTAGCCTCCGATACAAAGCAAATCTTAACTAACCCAAGCACAATTACCGTTTCCACGGCTGCCAAGCTTTTGAAACGAGACACCGCACCAAAAGCTAATGGTATATTTGGGCTTGGATATCCCCGCCTGACAGCTGCCTCTAGTAAAGGTCAAGGCGTTTACAACCCATTTGTATTTAATTTAGCAGAACAAGACATCATTAGTGAACCTGTATTCTCAATTTACATGAACAGCGTCAGTACAAATGGCTGGGTAGGCGAAATTATCTTTGGCGGTATTGACCAAACAAAATTCAAAGGCAACTTGACATACCTTCCCGTGGTTGCACTACACTCGTTAAAACATAGAAAACGTGCTGAGCTCAGTACAGAAGACAATTATTATTGGATGGTGAGAGCTCAGGGCGTGGCCATCACTAATAGCACGAGTGATACCAACAGCACGAGCACAGAAAGCACAGTCAGTAACAATACGGATGCCATCAGCCTCAGTTTTAATACCCCAAGTGCATACATTCTTGACACAGGTACCACCTTGACCTATCTACCCTCCGACATGGCTGAGAAAATAGTAACGACAATTGCCGGTCCTGACGGCTTCAAGGTTCATGAAGGCACCGGTACCTATCTTGTCAACTGCAAGGCTGCCCAATCCAAGAAAAAGCTTGAATTGATCATGTCCAGTCACAAGAATCCGATCAGTCTCTCTGTACCTGCTTCTCAGCTAGTCATCCCATTGGACGGACCGACGGCAGCCACGGCAAAGAATTGCCTCTTTGGTATCGCACCCTCTACGGGTAGTGTGGGTGATAATCTCTATTTAGTCGGCGATTCTGTTCTTCGTAGTACTTATATGGTCTTTGATATGGGTAAAGGCCCAAGTGGGTATGGCTGCTGCTGTAGGTCTCGAAGGGAAAGTTCAAAGTTCATCCTTTTTTTTCTCGGCAGATGATTTTCAAAGTAAGGCCTCCATTAATCAACACTTATCTGCTATAGCTTTCGTATGCTGTCTCTTCATATTTATCATGCTCTAATAAGGACATCCTTTTTTGTAAATAGTAATAATAACAACAACAATAAAAAATGCACATGGCATTATTATAGATCAACTTATTTCATCTTGCAAAATCTTGCTTTTTTTATATTCCTAAAATATGAATAAATGACATATACGCCGCTTTCTCTCTCATACACACTTTTTTTTTTAATTAGTAAAATAGAATGTTCAAACCCGTGTTTCTGTTTTATTTGGATTTAAAAATAAAATCGAACAATTTTATTCTGTTACACGACTGTCGGCCCTAGTTATTCCGTTGAAACGAATCTCGACAGAAGAAGGAGGTGTCAAGTTTCATATTACACAAACATTAAAAGAAAGGAGTTTTTTTGTCTTGTTGTCAAACGCTTTAATTATTAGTCACAACTTTGAATACAGATGAAGGAGGAGGCAAAGAGGAACTTCTAAAGTAAAATAAACTTACTTGTTTATACGTTTTTCTTTTTAAAAATATAAAACATTATCCGCTTTATAACTAAACTGTATGTACATTTATTCATAAATTTTGATGAATGAATTTTCTTGTAAAGGGCAACAGTACATTTCATTACCTTCATATATGACAATAGACACTTTTTTTTTCTTTCTTAGAAATAAACAGTGTTTATTATCAGCTATGCTCTTTATTTGAATATTTTTTATTACATGTTTTATAGAAATGCTTATTTCTAAAAATAAAAAACTAAGGTTAATTGTTAAGAATTTTACCAAAAAAAAAAAACCTCTTCAAAACTTCAACGAAAAGCTGTATATGTAATTGGTATTAAAAGTAATGTCTCTCATCTCATAGTAAAATACAATCTTCATTGACTGTGCCAAGTTACTTAAACACAGACACAGTAGATCAGTTAGACACTCTGGATATAAAACACGATAAGATAACCATGAAATACAAATATTAATTTGATGATTTATATAAGAGCAACAATATCAATTACTTCAAAGAACTGCCACTATCGTTAGTAATAGGTAAAGTACTGATTTCTAGTATTATCCTTAGCAGAAAGAATAACTTGTGGCAGTATATGGCCCGTAGGACTCAATGAGACTCATGTTTTTTTTTTTACCTCCGACAAAATTTTATAAAGCAATTTCCTTTTCGAATTTTTTTTTTTGAAGTATTGATGAATCCTATCACTTCAAAAAATGAGAATACTTGTTAAAAAACTAAAGTATTCGCCTCTCAGGTCTCATAGTAATAGGTCTTAATATTGACTTATCAAAATCGAGCTTTTGACAGTGGAAAGTAATTACCCAAAGACAGATTCAAACGTCTAAAAGGTTGACATGATTTAAAGAGATAAGACAAAACCAACGAAGCCATCAACAAAGGTTACTCATTCTGACTAATAGTTGTTGAGCTCAAAATGCTTAAACTAGTTTATTGAGAAGAGGTAAAAGTGTATAAGTGTGCGTTTTCCAAACTTTTTTTTTGCGCCTGGAATTATGGCTTTAAGGTGTTTAACACGCTCCTTCTCCTGTGTAGTCACGGATTTTTAATGAATATAAATGGTGATATATCGTTACAAAAGACTAAGGGAGAGCTGATTAGAAATATATTGCCATCTTCTTTTACAATAGCCTTTTGATCTATCATACCAATTATGATATAGCCGAAGTTTACTAATCTGTATCATTTTACTTTGCTATGTTTTTCTTTGGGAAAATAAAGCATGATTTATCTATACAAGCAAAATCTAAAAATTCAACTTGTGCCAACAGCATCAACGATATTAACGTTGAAACTGAGAAAGGGATGAGAAAGAAGAACACTAAGACCATATTAAAGAATAGAAAGAGATATGAAGTACACTACATAAAGCTTTTTTGTTGTTCAATATTAAACAAAAAAAAAGTGTGATAAATGTTCAAAATCTTGAGAAGGTAAATCTTGTTTCAAGTTCCTTCTAGAAAGCTATAAAAAAAAAGGGCATCTCTTCGCTTCTTTGCTAAGCATATAGAAGAAGCAGACGTAGTTTTGAACTTTGATGTGAGGGTTACATTTATACCTTATCCTCTTTTTGCACAAGTTGCTTCAAGCAAATGTTAAAGAACAATCAATTTTTGCATCATAACTGGCCTGATAAGATAAAAAATGATAAAACAGGGGTATGCGTAGTGTTCCAAGAAAAGAACACCTTTAAAAAGAGTGAATGGAAGACTTGCTTTGTTTATTCGTCGTTTTTTTTCCTTTCAGTTTAAAAACAACATGCGTAAAAAAAAAGAAAGAAAAGAAAAAAAAAAACTTATTGCCTCGCTCTCTGGTCCTCTTCTTTCACTATCTGGTCTTCTTCCGTCACTATCTGCTCTTTCATTTATGGACATGGTCATATTCCCGGCTTCATTAAGCCTTTCTAAACAACAGTCAATTCTACACTGTAAACAAAATTCTTGCCGTTCTCTTCTGAAAAGGAAGCAGAACTAGGCTGCAATCGATGATTGCTTTACTTTTCGGAGGTAAGCGCTTTTATTCTTATGTTGTTTATATCTTGATGACTGAGATTGACACTTCATATACCCCTTTATTATTTTTTATACACGTTTGTGTTAAAGTAGTAACCATTTAATTAGTGTGATACACATGCTAAACTAAAAAAAAGAAGCCAGGTACAGCTTTATTCGAAATGGTTCAACCAATTTTATCATTTGGTAAATTAACATCAAGGCATTTATTTAACATAAATAAGTATTTTTTATAAAAAAGAAAAAGATAATGTTTATTTTAGCCATTAAGCATTTGGATGCTTTGCTGTTAATACAAAAGTTGCTAAATGTAACAATAAAAGGATACGAAAACTGCAATAAAGGTTTTTTATAAAGCTAGTTGAGAACAACTTTTATAAAAAATACATGGAAATTCATGAGTACAATCGAGATCTTTGTTTACTTTTCAAATAAAGAAAAGTAGATCCTGACATGCAGGAGCAGCAGCATTTTCATTACTAGAGAAGTCAAGATTGACTTCACTAAGTACTACTTGTATAAGCTTTTCTCCTAATTATGTGTTGTTTTGTTAACTCTTGAATTGATGAGGCAGTACTTCTCAATATGGTCAAACCGCTTTCTCAGTAGTCCCTATAGGCTAAGTCTTCCTAATCCACAATTACGTAAATTCTTTACTTCTTTAATTTTTTTTTTTTTTTTCATCTTAGGGTAATAAATGTTATGTTCTGGTAAAGTAATTAGAAATAACAAGATAAACCAAAAGAATACTTTTTGAGACTGAACTTTATTTAAGACAATCTTTTTTGTTAAAAATAAATCATTACAAAGTCTACTATTTATATTCTTCTATCAGTTGGCGGGTAAATGAGTAGTTATGAGCGTAGATCCAATCATTGACATGTTTGATTGAAGAATGATCACTGAATCGATTATGAAAATTTTTAATTCGTTGTTTTATAGATCTTATTGTTCTTTAACTGATCTGGGAGTATTGTCCCGTCTTCATTGAGAGGAAAGGTATATTTATATGAAATGCCTCCAGTCAGATCAAAGTTGACTAGGTACCTGATCCATTATTATTCATTTACAGAAATGATGAATAGTAAATATCATGGTTTATTTATTGTTCATGTTTACTTTATAGAATGAATCTAATAGTGATAGTTTTATATAAAAAGAAGAAGAATATATTTTATTTAATAAAGATTTAAATTATTATCTTTTATCAATTTTAATATACTTCTTTTAGTTGTGATTATTCAATGTCCGTTATGATCAGACTCTGTTCTACAACACTCTCTCTCGTCTTGAAATCTAATAAAGAGG
Source organism: Rhizopus delemar RA 99-880 (assembly GCF_000149305.1). Taxonomy (NCBI): domain Eukaryota; kingdom Fungi; phylum Mucoromycota; class Mucoromycetes; order Mucorales; family Rhizopodaceae; genus Rhizopus; species Rhizopus delemar. The sequence goes on from NW_027137846.1 coordinate 150,331, forward strand.
TTACATAGAGACTCATTCACTAGTTTTTAAGTACTATTTCCCTTTTAATTCTCAAATTTTGATTTGCAAATATCTCACCTTACGCACAGCTTCTGATGCTCAGCTCTTTTTGAGGTTCTTACAATACAGTATTAGCAAACGGTCGGTCAGAAGGCTTCTTAGAGAGATAGGCTTTAAGTCTGGAATTAAGAAGTACAAACCTTTCATCAGCTATACAAACCAGAAAAAGCGATTGAAGTGGCGTTGCGACAAAGCATCATGGTCTGTGGAGGACTGGAAGTCTGTGATCTTCAGCGATGAGACAAAAAACAATGTTTGGGATGCCAATGGTATATGCTACTATTGGAAGCAAATCGACCAACCTTGGCGATCCTTTCATGTTAATCAAATAATGAACCATGACGGCGGATCTGTTATGCTGTGGGGCTTGTTGTATCCACACAACTAATAAAGTGAACATTCATGGATAAACTTGGATACTACGGAATTATAGTCTAACCTGATCTCTATTATAAATGTGAGACTTCTGCAATAGCCAATCTTACCCTGTTGTCCTATCAGCGTTCTAAATACTATATCGAAACCTGATTATAATAACGGCAGTTCAATCCTATTTTATAATTATGGATTAGATCAATAAGTATTTACTTCATTGTTCCTTGATTCGTCAAGTAGACAGCGGCTATTGATTATTAACTACCCTTTCCTTATCTTCCATATTATTCTTTTAACCGATCAATTGAAATAGCGGTAAAGACCCAGACATTCAAAAAGTATAAATACCCTCAATATTTTTTATTAATAAAGTCATAAATAATCTTTAGTTTCACAACTATTGTCTTTTTGTAGTTTTTGCTTCATATTCTTTATTTGGCAAAACAGGGCTGTATTACATCTCGAGGACCAGGATATGCTTGTCGAGTATAGGATGGCACAATGAATTCAAAAGTGTACATGCATATTTTGTCTACTACGTATCAAGAAAGCCTAGCATATTATGGTTTGAAACATTGTGATGTTTTGTTTCAAGACGACAATGACCCAAAGCACAAGTCAAGGCATACAACTAACTGGCTATCTGATAATGGGATATCAGTATTAAAAGGTTGGCCGCCACAAAGTCCCGATCTAAATCCTGTTGTACATGTTTGGCGACATCTAAAGTCAAAGCTGTCTCAATACGATACCACACCAAGAAGTATAGACGATCTCTGGAAAAGAATTGATAAAGAGTGGAACTCTTTTACTGAAAGCGATATGCAGCCATACTACGAAAGCATGCCAAAACGAGTTGCTGCTGTTGTAGAACAGTAACTGATTGTAGTTGACATTAATAAATATAAGTCTTAATACAAGATCATAATTAAAATAAAATAAAATACAAGTTTATTTAAATAAGATCATACAATCAATTCCAATTAAACATGTTCTTTTAGAATATGTATTGTATTCATGAGAGTTCTTTGATAAGAAGACGTATCAACTAAAATAACCAAATCCAACCTAATGTCAGGAATATTGCTAATCTTTCACATAATTGAAATAACGCGTAAAATAACGTTATTCAAATCAGTGAGGAATTCCCAGAGTAAAAGATAATCTATGACAGACATACAAAAGAACAAATGAAAAGTTTTCATAATCATAATTATAGATAACACTTGCTAAAGTACCTGAATATTAGAAGAACGATAACAATAGAAGATATCAAGCCACTCACTCAATAAGATATAAATACCTGCCTTCAATTAGAATAATTTTTACTAAAAACTTAAACTGAAATAAAGATCAGTCTCAAAAAGTACCCAAACTGTTTCTTGATCTTTGTTTTTACCTTTTCCTTTATTATTTAAACCATTATACAACAGCTGCTATTATCAAAAGACGAGGCAATTATAAGAACTTTTAGTGATTTATCCAAGAATAAAAAGGAACAAGAGAGGACGGGACTCGATCAAGAGTATTGGTTTTTATTAATAAGAAAACTG